>NW_023480507.1:0-2161 GCF_013731165.1 Rhagoletis pomonella | reverse complement strand
TACACCTTTTATAACAATTTTGTTATAATAAATCGAGTAAAAGGTCTGAAATTTTAAGAAAAAGTAAATTTTTTTTATTTCATACGGCTCAAGAAATAAAAAATTTAAATATTTCAAAACGGTGCACTTTTATAAGGGTATTTTTTCTGTTATCTGGGTGGTCTTCTTAAGTTTATCATGGTAATTATTGGGTAGCTTGTATAAAAATTAGTAATTTGATGGTTTTAATTCTTTTTTTTTCAATTTTACTAGGCGGCGTCAGTGGATGGAGCTGTTGGGCGTAGTCAACCCAACAGCGAAATATATTTTCGCTTGCCAGAGGCATTTCTCCCTGAAAATGAGGATGGGGAATGGAAGGTTACTTCAGAAGTCGGCTATCCCTGATATTAGTATTAAGTTATGTTCACCCACAGTAATAGAAGATAGGTTAGAAGACTCTAGGACGAATTTAGAGGCAGGTAGCTTAGGTTTAGAAAACGAACGAACTGTAATAGAGCTAGGTGTAGAAGATTTCAATCCGGTACTTTGTACTTCAAACTGCGATCAGTTTGAAATTGCGGCCCCTTTACAAGAGTCCCTTTACCCTTTGTTTGAAGAACTCCCATGTTCCAAGAAGCTTGGTCAACACTTGGGCAAATAGTCGTCAGACACAAACAGACGAGGACTTAACCGAAGGGACTCCTAGAAAGCGAAAGTACAAGGAGGATTTAATAAGCAAAGAGCAGGAATTAGAATATCTCCGCAACAGGGTGACTCAGTTAGAGAAGGAGGTAGAGGGATCGATGAGCTGCTGGGCAAGTTACCTTCACATCTTGCGATATGTGTGAGGAACTGCTTCAGAAATTCTTCTAGAACTCCAAAAGGGTATAGATTTGATAGGGAGTTAAAGACTTTAGCTCTGGCAGTTAAATTTTTGTCGCCCGTTGCATTTAGGTATTTGAAGCCCATATTTAATTGGCCTTCCAGAAGAACTCTTGAACAATTCGTTCAAGGTTGGCCGAGAAACCCTGGCTGCAGCTCTAGCAGCATTAAAGCCCTGGAGTTGAGAAGCCGGGGCTTCACTGACGCTCAGCGATATGTGTCGATATGCTGTGACGAAATGTCCCTGAAGATCAATTTACAATATGAAAGGAGTAGGGATTATATTGTAGGTCTGGAGGATTATGGTGATGAGAATCGTACCTCCAGGGTCGCTTCCAGTGTTCTCACATTTTTCGTCCAAGGCATTGGCGGGGAGTCTTGGACGCACCCTCTAGCATATTTTTTTGTTCACAAATCGGGTAGAGGAGATGTGATGAAGAAATACATTTTTGAAGCGATAAGTCAACTCCAGGGTATTGGTCTTCATCCCTGCCAATTAGTTAGCGATCAAGGGTCCAATTTTATGAGCTTTTGTAGGATCGTAGGTGTTTCTAGGGAGAGACCCTTTTTTGAAGTCAATGGCCAAGAAATCGTATACTTTTACGATTCTCCACATCTTTTGAAAAGTACACGGAACTGCATTGAAAACAAGAAGAATAGAGTCAGTTTTAATGGCAGGCCAGTAGATTGGAATGATATAGTCCATCTGCATGAGCAAGGTTCTCTTTCAGATATCAGTTGCACTCATAAATTAACCTCGGCCCATATTAAACCAAACACTTTTCAAAAAATGAATGTTAAGTTAGCTGCTCAAGTTCTCAGCAATTCTGTGGCAAGCGCAATGTTCGCTTTATACAGCTCGGGGCGTTTAAACATTTCTAAGTCTCCAAGCTATCTTAATACAGCCGAATTTGTCCTTTTTTTCGACAAGTTATTTAATATTTTTAATAGCATTGTGTTTGGAGCAGTGGGCAACCTAAAGCAACCGTTTTCAGCAACTGCGGAACAAATTACTTTTCTGGAGGAAGCCGAGAAGTTTCTTAGTTCTTTGAAAGTTCATGATTACCTTGGTCGTGATATCACCAACTCTTTCTACTTCATTAAGGGGTGGCTACTCAATATTAGTAGTTTGCGACGATTGTGGCGTTTTTGGTCACATAAGGGATTCCAGCATTTAATGACTCGAAAATTATGTCAAGATAAATTGGAAAACTTTTTTGGTCATATAAGAGCAGGTGTGGCGTTTGATGTGAGAATAACTCCGCAGCGTTTCTCATATCTTTTCAGACAAGCCTGGGGT
>NW_023480506.1:0-2161 GCF_013731165.1 Rhagoletis pomonella | reverse complement strand
ACAGTAACGAACAAAAGTATTGGCACAGTAAATTTTACGCAATATAGGCAAAGTATTTTTTAGAAAAAATTCCAAGTATGCAGTTTAATAATGCATTCAATTTTAGTTTATCAAAGTGCAGGTTTGAAGTTGCTTGAAAATCTGAATATAAAATTGCAAATTAGTATGCAGATTTATTGAATTTTCCTGAGTTTTTCACAAAGTTTACACATTTGATTTTTATGTGTTTGAGTGTAGTATGAACTATGTTTTTATAAAAAATTATCGGAAATAAATTAAAAATTTTGCATATATGTAATGCGAAAATTTACTGTGCCAAAACTTTTGTTCGACACTGTACATATAAAAAAATACATACAGTAACTTCTCCCGTTACAATAGTAAAAAATATGTAATTTGCTTTGTAGTGCAATCTTGCGGTTCTTTAAATAAAAAATAGATATCAGAAATTAATTTTTCGTATCAATAAGCTCCCAAGCACAGGTTTGAATTAAAAAAAAAATATATGTGTCACACTTTATTAAATATTAATCTGCATATTTTATCAATTCGTCGGAATATGTTTTTATGTATGTTACCGCGTAACTTTGGACTACGTTATCCGTTTTCTATAATTCTTTTTGAAAGGAAAGGTGGTTCCTCAGAGGTAGTCTCCTACTAATTGAGTGTAGATCCGATAATTGGGCCATGAAGAAAATAACGGTACTTTTAAATTTGTATATGAGAATTGAAGTCGGTTTTGTTTTTTTGTTTAAATTTTACTCCAGTGTCCACAGCTTCTATAAAAGAGTCGTAGGCCATATTTTTTTGTTAGTTCAATTGTGGAACATTTGTATGAACTGCTTCGGCTAATACTTCGGCTTTTGTTCTCTTTTTATATCGAGGCTGAGGGCATTGTTCGATGGGGTGATATCATTGCCAAACATGATAGTACTTTGTTTGCCATCAATAAACACTATCTTGACGGATTACAGTATTCCACATTGATGCGAGCCTCAAAAGTTTTGAACAATATTTGCGAGTATGGCTTTTAGTTTTTACCGCTCAGGTAGGTGGCAGGCCTATAGAGAATATTTCTTAATCAATAATTTTTCAAATACTTTTCGCTCGACACCTATATTATAATACATACTTTATCTTATTAACTTAATTGAATTAAATTTTCGAAATCGGTGGCAACTCGACTCAAAAATATTTTCAGTAGTAAGCCTTCTTAAACCCTTTTAATTTGATACCCATATTGCAATATTTAATTTATCTTATCAATTTTATTTAACTAAATTTTGAAACAGGTGGCAACCCCCCTCAAAAATATTTTCGCCTGTAAGCCTTCATAACCTCTTTCTTTTGACACCCATATTGCAATATCTAATTTATGTAATTAATTTACTTATATTGGGATTTTTAAACAGGTGGCAACTCTCTATTTTTTCTGGTTTTAACAACCCGAATATTATAAAAAACAAACCAAAAAAATAAAAATATTCAAATCGGTCAAGCCGTTTTCAAGTCTTAGCGAGGCTAACGGACAGAAATCCAATTTTATATATAAGATATCTTCTTTTAAAAATGCGCAGGCTCGAAATTGACTTTAGAGCTATGGTCTGGAGGAATTTTTTTCTTAGAATTTTATGAAGAATCCGAATATGCTAGGAACAATGTCGAAAAATCGATCCATAGAAATTGACCCGCCCTAATGCACATACTTATATGATATTTATATTTCTAATAAACGATGTACACGCATTAAATTGAAAGCTTTAATTATTCAATTCCTTTAAATTCAAGGCATATTCAGTTTCTGTAAGATTAAAAAATATAATTATCACGTTCTAGCTTCCAGATTTCTATATTAATTTTACGCCCTATTGGAAAATTATAAAAAAATTATTTATGCGATTTTGTAGCCCATTAAATTTTAGTACAATGAAGTGCAAGTTTGATGTTGCTGAAAAATCCTTTGATTTTTGATATTTGTTTTTGCTAGCTGTGCTGTGCATTTTTTTCATACGAAAAAATTGTAGAACGTACCTTTTTTGTTTTATTAACAACACCAATCTAGACGTCGTCACATTAGCGGCCTTTGTTATCGTTAACAACAATAGCTGATTTGGCGCTAACGAATGTTGTTAGGGAAACGTTTACTGAATAGCTAAACTGT
>NW_023480505.1:0-2161 GCF_013731165.1 Rhagoletis pomonella | reverse complement strand
CTCAATTTAATGGTTTACAATATACCCAAATAAAAGTTATAATATTTATGAATACATTTGTCTATATCTATCTCGATTCGTTTTGGCTGTTACAAACAACCGTTATGTGAACAAAATTAATATACCCTTATGCACAAGTGCGCTCGGGTATAAAAATTTGCTGCAGCTGAGATTCGAACCGGGGTGCTCAGTTTTGCTAGGCGAATACTCTCTCTGTGTGCCAACGCCGCACATGAAATTTCATTGATTAAGTGCGTACATATCATTAAATCGTTAATAGTACCCGTTAGAGATGAGTTGGGGACTAATTGATCTCCAGTTATACCCATAAGGGATGAGTCGAGACTAATTGGCCTCCATTAACACCCGTATGAGACTAGTTGGGACTACCCAGTAGAAATTTTATGTATACAACATTGCTGTTGGTGGCATGAGCTTGCTGCTGTGTATACATGCCAGTATAAATGAAGGTTCATTTCCATTTAACACGCGTGGTTTCTCAGAGCGTATGCGTACGCTAACCATACACTTGTATTACTGCTGTATGCATATGGCTGTATTAATGTTTCAAACATACAAAAATGCATTAATAGAACAGAATTAAAGCATTCTTACAAGATATGTATCCCTATATGTAAATGTTACTTCTCTGATATATTTTAATATACGGGGACATACAAAAAAGCAGCACTTACATATGCAAATGCATATATTGTAAAAGCCCGTTTGTGCTAAAATAGTATCGCACAACACGTCCGTTCACTAAAATTTTTGTACAAGACTGAAAATATTACAAAAATTCCACTTAAAATTTATCAAGAAATACACTTAAAACAACGACAACGTACATTCGCTTGCAATTCGCTAGAATTTGAATTTATTCGTGGAAATTCATGACTATGCATGAATTGTTCACACTAATCCACTCATATAGCAAGCATTCTTCGTGAATGCATACAACCGATTTCTACTGGGTAATTAATGCCCAATTGTACTCGATTGGGCTATTTCACATTAGAATGACAGAACAATTATTCTCACGGTTTCACACTGGATGAAAACTAGCAGAACAAAATGTGCATACCCTGTAGTCAAATGTACTAGTTGTAAACTACTTCACAACTAGTATGAACCACATGCCCAACTTGTCAGCCAACTATCTTTTTTCCATGCAACCAGCTGGTATTTTTAACATGGGGATGCCCTACGAGATGGCAATTGTCAGATTTCGGTCAGAAATATACCAGTCTCATACTAGTTCAAAATAGACAGAAAAATACTAGTCCAATTATCGACCAAAACCACTACTTTGGGAGTCAAAAAATAAAATGAATTCATGGATATACTATAAAAAACTTTTGATTAAGTACACTTTAATATATCACACATTGTTATTTAGCAGCCTCAGATGTTCCAATAAGTGGTGTAAATTTTTTTGACTATTAATTAAAAGCAAAACTAAATACATAAATATTTCCAACTTTCGAACATAAATTTAAATGCATTTCTTATAAAAAGTAAAAGGTTTCAGAAAAAATAAATACTATATATTTATCTTTTTTAATAATATTGAATCTGCAAAGGAAAAAATTTTAGTTAAAAATAAAATTAATACGCCAGTTAATACTTCAGTAATAAAGTAAATTAAAATAAATTAAAATATTTTATATAGTATCAAAATAAATTAAATTCATTAACTTTGAACATTTCAGTTTATTCTTTTTAAAAATTTATAAGAGTAACAATTAATGTTTAAAATTTGAGATTTGGATAAAAATAAAATTAATAAAAAACCCAAGTACATAGTAATTAAGTATTTTTAAATTTTGTCCATAGTTTGGATTGCTGATTGATAATAGAAGTTAAGCAAATAATTATATCGTGTAATTAAAAAAAAGTCGAATTTAATTGAAAATCATCAAAAATAACAAAATTATGACGTAATTAAAATTAAAGAATTAATTAACTTTTTTTAAGTAATTAATTATTAATCATTAAAAAGGTGGTCTTATCGGTATTTAATCAGCCAAACGGTTATCAAAAAACATGCTTTAATTAATAGTCATTATGAATATTAATCATTATTTAACAGGCTTGGTATAATCGAATACGTACTCAATTTAATGGTTTACAATATACCCAAATAAAAGTTATAATATTT
>NW_023480504.1:0-2161 GCF_013731165.1 Rhagoletis pomonella | reverse complement strand
AACATAAAATGAAAATAACTTGACTAAAAGACCTTATCTAAAAAAAACGGTATAAGATCCGTAACATACTTAAATCTTAAAATCAATTGCACGTGTATCGGCGTTTTTTGTGTATTTTTTGCGTCGTTACAGTGTTATCATCAAAATTTAGCCATAGCAATGCAATTTGTTTATAAAACTCTTAGGAGGTAGGATCTCCAGTCCGACAGGGCTCGTAATTCGAGCGGACTCTATCCTCATTTGTAACGCAGGATACCAGTAAGAGTACTTCAAAGGCCCCAGAAGGCACGCCATTTTGAGTAGAATTAAGGGTACCATAATATACACAATTAAGTCAGTGCATTTTTATAGATACGCAGGGACAGCAGTGCCCAAGGCAGCAACAGTCCGGGCGGGTTATGCCTATTTCGACACTTATGGGTCTCATCTGCCGCGAAGCGCGTTCGCCTTAGAATATGGAAACTTTTTTTTTATAAATTTTTCGATTACTTCTTAAATTACTTTTAGGAATGGAACTCGAAAAAAATCAATTACATTTTCAATTCCTTTCAAAGGAATTGGAAAAATTTCAATTCCTTTCTAAGGAACTGGAAAAAAAATTACATTTTCAATTCCTTTCAAAGGAATTGAAAAAAAAAATACATTACTAGCACGTAATTTATTCCAATAACAATATGAAATTCCTTGTAATGGAATTAAAGAAAAAAAAAACCAATCTATTTAAAATTACTTCAAGGAATCGAAAAAGTAATCGATTCCTTTGCTGTGAACTGAAGGAATTGAATCCTAATTACAATTACTGAGGAATGTAATTGTGATTGTAATATAATTGCATTTACCCAGCTCTGAGTGTGCCAATTAATAGAATGTTTTTTGTACTCTCAGGTTTTATACTTATTTTATGTAAACCATTATCTGCATGATAAATATTCAGTTAGCATGTATTAAGACCTCTAAAGATGTGCTATTAACATACGTACATACATGATATGTACGGGGATACGTATGTATGTATGTATGTGAAATTGTTTCACAATTTCCCCTTTCGACAAAAAAAGCTTGAGTTCAAAAACAAAAAATTGAAAACAATTGTAAACGTATGTACATTTATTGTCTTTGTGTTTTCTTTGAAAGCGAGATAACATGGATTTAAGCTATTTTATATGTATGTATGCATATTTTCGGCTAAATTATTGTAAATAAAATAGCCTAAATCCATGTTATCTCGCTTTCAATGAAAAACATAATGACAATAAATGTACATGGCTTATTCCATCTCAAATCACCCAGGCCGGGGGAAAGTGAATTTAAGTTTGCGATAAAACTCACAGGGAATGTTCCTTGAACAATTTAAGGAGACACGTATTTTTTCTTTTTGCTCAGAAATGCGAATTTTTCGAATAATGAATTTTTTTCTTTTTGAGTACGAACGCTTCTTTTTTCCTCTTTTAATAGCTACTTTTGATGAAATCGCTTATAACTGCCGCAAAAAAGTTAACGATTTTTTTTTTATTGCAGACATTGATCTGCTAGATCGATCTAGTGAACTAAACATCAGTAATTGTTTATTAATAATTAATTATTGTTTATAAACAAATTTATTTTTTTTTTCAAATTGACTTTTTCAAATTGCCACATCTTTTTTTTCTCTCAAACTTTTTTGTCTATAAGGGAATAGTCTAAACTTCGTCGTTTTCGAGTTATGATTTTTTTCTGAAAATGCACTTATATGATGCTAGCAGATTTTCGTTCCAGTTGAGGACGCAAAAGTTGTTGCCCATTATGATAAAGTTTCCTTGCTGGAATTTTTTTGAGGTTGCCCGATCAGAGCCAAAAGTTTTTCCCAATTGGGCTCTAATTTTGGCCCAATTGGGGCCCAACTAGCGATTTGCCCAATCTACCGACGATTTCCCCAACCAGTGCTCACAATTTGCTCAAAGTGAACATGCGTACGCAAATAAAACATTTTTATCGATAAAATCACACATACACACATCAAAATTCCCTACGAAAAAAATATTTTTTAATTTTTTTTCTTGAAAAATTTTCCCCATACAAATTTTTTGATTAAAAAAAAATAGTTTTTGAAAATATGCCATCTCAAAAAAAATTGGAAAAGTCACAATGGTAGCTCTGAGTATTGCGCAATATTTAAGTATAA
>NW_023480503.1:0-2161 GCF_013731165.1 Rhagoletis pomonella | reverse complement strand
ACTCGAGTTCCTTTTTCTCGAGTCCTGTTACTCGCCTCGGATGTTGGGTTTCGCCTTCTGCGATCACCCAACACTCTGCCAGTTTGGAAGAGAACTCCGAGCAATCAACAAGTAAGGTCCTCTAATCATTAATCTATTTTTATAAATCTCTATTACAGCATTTTTTTATATACACATATATATATATATGCAATAAAGTGGCCGTTAGGCTCTTACATATATATCTATACACATATACTAGTGAAAGTGAAGTGTTTCATTTAATCTTCTTGAACGAATTTGTACATTTTAATTCAACCTCGAAGGACTTCAGGGATTCGGCACCTCCCCGACCCTCGTTTGCCGCGGAATTCAAGAGGAATTCCCGGCCCCCATGTCACCCTGTCCCGAACATGGTCCTTCGAGCCGGATAGGCTTGAAGTTTTTTCGTGGTTGATCCACATTTGTTTAAAAATAAAATAATAGTGAAGAATTCGAACAATTTTCAAATATATGTATACATTTTTTGATAAACTGCCAAGTTTCCTTCATAAAAGAGAATTTTTATCGCGCCCCCCGTTAACACGTTTTTTATTTTCTTGTACACGTTGAATCGTGTGCAATTAAACACATCTTAAAGTTTTTTATATTGCATTCATTGGTGAAACCCGCCACCGACTTTTGTTTTTTATTACATTCTTTGGTGAAGACCCCCACCAATTTGACGTTTCCGAACGCACCCAAAGAAAAAAAATAAAAATAACCAAGAAATGAAATTTTAATCGAGGTCTTTACGAAAACGCGTGTGTTTTGTGATTTCTTTTGGGAAAATACGCAAGTAATACGTTTCTTGCCGAAAACTATTTAATTTTACGCGTGAAATACGTACAACCCCACTAATTAGCAAACGTTGCTAAAACGCATTTTTCCTTTGTGCTTGTGGGTAAATACAAGCAAAATAGTGATTACAAATTTCTTAAACCCAGCAACAAGGGTAACACGTCGGGCAAACGAATTGCTCCTATATATTGCCACGAGGAATATACCCTACATCCGAGGTAAGTGGCATTAACTCGGTTGGAGCAATTTATTCTACCCCGTGGAGCAGGAGCAGCAGAGTTGCAGGGCAAGGACACCCCCAAAGCCGGAGTACCGGTTATATAAGTATTGGAATAGTAAGTATATTTGGAGTACTAATTGTGTTTATTTGTAGCAGCGGAACACAAAGTGGGGCGTTTTCAATATAGTGCACAAATTTTCCAGTGCTCCAGCCAAAGCAGCAGCAACTGCAACCATGAATTTGCGAGCGCTCCAGCAGCAGCAACTGCAACCAAAAATTTGCCAGTGCTCCAGCCAATGCAGCAGCAACTGCAACCATAAACTTGCGAGCGCTCCAGCAGCAGCAACTGCAACCAAAAATTTGCGAGCGCTCCAGCAGCAGCAACTGCAAATACAAATACAACAAGGCCCCCACCAAGTGGTCCACCGCGATAACAAGTTCGCAGCAGCAAGGCCCCCACCAAGTGGTCCACCGCGATAGCAAGTTCGCAACAGCAAGGCCCCCAAGAGGTCCACCGCGATAGCAAGTTCGCAGCAGCAAGGCCCCCACCAAGTGGTCCACCGCGATAGCAAATTCGCAACAGCAAGGCCCCAAGTGGTCCACCGCGATAGCAAGTTCGCAGCAGCAAGGCCCCCACCAAGTGGTCCACCGTCATAGCAAGTTCGCAACAGCAAGGCCCCCAAGTGGTCCACAGCGATAGCAAGTTCGCACCAGCAAGGCCCCCACCAAGTGGTCCACCGCGATAGCAAGTTCGCAACAGCAAGGCCCCCAAGTGGTCCACCGCGATAGCAAGTTCGCACCAGCAAGGCCCCCACCAAGTGGTCGACCACGATAGCAAGTTCGCAACAACAAGGCCCTCAACAAGTGGCCCACCGCGGGAGAACAGCCCCATTAGTGGCCATCAGAGTAAGCTGCAAGATAAGGTAAGCCTTTCAATTTGGCACGTATATTCGCGAAGGGGTGAGGGTATTGCATAAGGCCGTGCGTGCGTACCATATTCACCCCTTCCATATATATATATATACTAGCTTATACCCGCGGGTTTCACCCCGCGCTTTTATACAAATATGAAAATTAATTTAATGATGTTAGATTTTATTTCTGTGCCCATTTCGTTATAGC
>NW_023480502.1:0-2161 GCF_013731165.1 Rhagoletis pomonella | reverse complement strand
CCCTCTTCCTCTGCTACCACCAGCGGGTTCCGAGTTGAATACTTTCAGAGCTGGAGCGTCGGTGTCCATTCGAACGACATGACCAAGCCAGCGGAGCAGCTGTATTTTAATTCGCTGCACTATGTCCATATCGTTGTAAAACTCATACAAAGCATATAGTCTGCGGTACTCGCCGTCGCCAACGCGTAAAGGCCCATAAATCTTCCGCCAAATCTTTCTCTCAAACACTCCAAGAGCCGCCTCATCGGATATTGTCATTGTCCATGCTTCTGCGCCATATACCAGCACGGGCATGATGAGTGACTTATAGAGCGTGGTTTTCGTACGTCGAGAGAGGACTTTACTCCTGAATTGCCTACTCAGTCCAAAGTAGCACTTGTTGGCAAGAGTGATTCTGCGTTGGATTTCAATGCTGACATTATTAGCGGTGTTAGTGCTGGTTCCCAAGTAAACGAAATTCTCTACTTTCTCGAAATTGTAACTGTCGACAGTGACGTGGGTGCCAAGGCGTGAATGTGCTGACTGTTTGTTTGATGACAGGAGATACATCGTCTTGTCCTCGTTTACCACCAGACCCATTCGCTTTGCTTCCCTATCCAACTTGGAAAAGGCAGAACAGACTTCGCGGTTTCTGTTACCGATGATGTCGATGTCATCGGCATAAGCCAGCAATTGCACGCTCTTGTAGTAAATTGTTCCTGAGCGGTTCAGTTCTGCAGCTCTTATTATCTTCTCCAACATCAGATTAAAGAAGTCACATGAAAGGGAGTCGCCCTGTCTGAAACCCCGTTTTGTGGCGAACGGCTCGGAGAGGTCTTTCCCAATTCTGACGGAGCTGGTGGTATTGCTCAACGTCATATTACACCGCCGTATAAGTTTTGAGGGGATGCCAAATTCAGACATAGCGGCGTATAGGCAACTCCTTTTAGTGCTGTTAAAGACGGCTTTAAAGTCGACAAATAGGTGGTGAGTGTCGTTCCTTTTCTCGCGGGTCTTTTCCAAGATTTGGCGTATTGTGAATACCTGGTCTATGGTGGATTTTCCAGGTCTAAAGCCACACTGATAAGGCCCAATCAGTTCATTGACGGTGGGCTTAAGTCTTTCACACAGTACGCTCGATAAGACCTTGTAACCTATGCCTAGAAGGCTGATCCCGCGGTAGTTGGCGCGAATGGCGGGGTCACCTTTCTTGTGGATTGGGCACAGCACACTTAAATTCCAGTCGTCGGGCATGCGTTCATCTGACCATATTCTGCACAAGAGTTGATGCGTGCACCTTATCAGCTCCTCGCCGGCTGTCAGCTCCAGCAGCTTTGTTGTTTTTCAGCCGCGTTATTGCTATACGTACCTCGTCATAGTGAGGCGGTGGAACGTCGACTCCGTCATCATCGACTGCAGGCTCGGGTTCTTCTTCTCCTCAACTTTCCGTGCTGCTTCCATTTAGTAGGGCGGAAAAGTGTTCCCTCCATAATTTAAGTACGCTCTGGACATCAGTTACTAGGTCGCCATTATTGTTCTTACAGGAGTACGCCCCGGTCTTTAAACCTTCCGTAAGTCGCCTAACTCTCTGGTAAAATTTTCGGGCATTCTTCCTGTTGGCCAGCATTTCAAGCTCTTCGCACTCACGTATTTCGGCCTCTCTCTTCTTATTGCGGCAAATACGTCTCGCTTCCCTCTTCAGATCCCTATAGCGGTCCCACATAGCGCGCGTTGCGCCCAAGCGCAGCGTGGCCCTGTAGGCGGCATCTTTTTTTCTGCAGCTTCCTGACATTCCTCATCGTACCAGTTGTTCTTTCGGGCTCGCTGAAATCCGACTTCGGCGGCGGTACTTAATGAGCGGGAAATGTGGTTCCACTGCTCGCATATGTCGGTTTGTTGAAGAGTGCTCTCTGAGAGCAGGTGTGAGAGTCGAGTAGCGAAAGCGCTGGCTGTCTGTTGTGATTGCAGCTTTTCGACGTTAAGCTTTCCTTGCATATGTGGGCGCACATTTTTTGCTGCACAGAGGCGGGTGCGTATCTTGGCTGCAAGAAGATAGTGGTCCGAGTCGATGTTTGGGCCTCGGAGTGTGCGTACGTCTAAAACACTGGAAGCGTGCCTTCCGTCTATCACAACATGATCGATTTGGTTTCTCGTTTTCGATCCGGAGACAGCCACGTAGCTT
>NW_023480501.1:0-2162 GCF_013731165.1 Rhagoletis pomonella | reverse complement strand
AAAAAACAAAACCGACTTTAATTAATGTAAAACTTTAAGATTATCATTAATTTCTTCATGATCCAATAATCGGATTTAAACCAAATTAAGGCGGGACCACCTCAGAGGTACCACCTTTCCTTTCGAAAAGGAATTCTCGTAATCAGTTATGCAGTAACATACATAAAAAAAAATTTCCGACGAATAGATAACCTCCTCCTTTTTTGAAGTCGGTTAAAATAGTAAAAAAATTACGATTTTGGTGCAAAGACGAAGTCTCATTTTAAAATTTGCATGCAATTAAGGTAACTAACCATTTTTTTTATTTTAACTCTTCAATAAGTTTATAATAACCTTCATGTAATATAAATTCCTTTGTAGTGCACGGTACAACAAAGTTGCTACAATAACAAGCTACTTTTTAGCAAACACAAAACTGACTTCAATTCTCATATAAAAATTTATAATAACCGTTAATTTCTGCATGATCCAATGATCGGATCTAAATTAAATTGGTCCAAAGTTATGCGATAACATACATGAAAACAAATAGTCCAATGAATTGATAACCTCCTCCTTTTTTTGAAGTCGGATAAAAGTGGGAAAAAGTGTTGAGGTAAATTACTATAAATTTTTTAATAGCTATCTATATTCTAACATTTCTAATAAAATTTACATTACAAATAATAAAAAAATGATGAAGAGACTTGATTTTGGCTGCTTTAAGTAGGTGGCAAGAACTGGCATTTTTTTAATGTGAAAATCCTTTATTTTAGAGCTTTCAAATCAGGCGGGGCAATTACAGACTTTTTCCTTGTATGGGGGCCGACTCAGTCTAATATACATACATATCTAGTTCTTTTTGCCGACACAAACGTGCATGAGTATGTAATCATTTCAAATTAATTTATAATCATATATGTATGTAATTTGCGCTGTTTATTAGTTGCCTACTTCATTCGCTATCAGCCTATCAACATAATTAATAAATTAGTTTGTAAGCCATTTCAGGCAGTTTATGCATTGCTGCAACAATTATTTTTATTCCCACAAATAATGTGACATTTTACATTTGTACAGTGACTCAAACCGGTGACCACGTGTTGATTTTTCCCCTTTTTGTTAATAATCACAATGGGTTTCAAGTTAAATAGTTTTGTTTTCTATAAAACTATTGTCCAAGCTTTAACCAAAACCATATAAACAAATTCAACAAATTTTCACAAAATTTAAAACTGCGGAATTTTATCCTAATCTTAAGAACATTTTTTCAACCGACTAAAAAATCGCGTATTTTTAATATCTTTTTAATGACGGCTTTTGCGGTTTTTTTTTATATAACACGTGGCCACTTGTTTGAGTCACTGTATGTCACTGATTAGTGGATTTTATTAAAATACTACTTCATATTTTATGTGTAACTTTAAACGTCTTTTATTATTATGTGCATACACAGCGTATAATTAGGGAATTAAGCCAACAATTTATGCCATGGGTGGCACAAACTGCGTATACATTTGAACAAGGCGACAGAGCGAGAGGAAGAAGAGATTGAATTATCTAGCCAATTATGTAGTTTCTACAGAATGGTAATGGGCATTCGTTTAGTTTATGGCAGTGATTATCGCACACAATGGAATGGTATACATGTGTAGCATTGGACGGCATGGACAAGATTCAATAAATATAAGTTCCACTTTCAGATGGAGGGTTTGCAAGATTTCCACACCTGTTTTGAGGCACACAAAAAGAAATCTATATATTTTTAGCACTGTCACATTTTGTCTATGCTTTGGTCGAGCTTCACTTCGAATTTATGTGGTGTGCGGCTTAAGGCTTGTTGTTACTATGTCTCGGCATGGATTTACGAAAAAGAGTTGAGCCAAAATATGTCGCTGAATTTTGACGTCAAAACATTAAATCCAGCTCCAAATGTAAATCCGAATCAGTCACAGAAATGGAGGCACGTTACTATTCTACGCCACCTTCAATTGGTAAAAGGTTTTTATGAGAACCTTTTTTCATACACTCGGTGGGTGACCAGAGGCATATCTAACTAGACGTAGCTAGAAGGCCCAAATGCCATACTTTATTATAAAGTAAAAAAAAAACCTATGCGAACATATATGTTGGATGTCTACTTAAAAATATTGGTGAAGTATTGCTTCGTGCAAAATCTAGCC
>NW_023480500.1:0-2163 GCF_013731165.1 Rhagoletis pomonella | reverse complement strand
AAAAAAAATGAGCTGTGTGTGCCCAAACTGTGAAAATTCGGTACATACATGAAAAGGATCTGGGGTTAAGTTTTTTACGTTTCCTAAGCTACAGTTCGTGCGAAAACAGTGGCTGGAAGCGTGTAACATACACGAAGAAAATTTACCCAGATTTCCATTTGTGTTCAATACATTTTGCATCTTCTGATATCGGTATGAGCGGAAAGAAGGCAGTGCTTTCGAAAAGTGCAGTGCCGCAGTGTACAAGGTAAAAAAACTTTAAAGATATGGATTATTTAAATGCTTTTTTTCAGGATGCAACTGGACGAAAGCTTTGGCAGTGAGACATATTTCGAAGAGTATTTGGAGCGTTTGGAGAGGTAGGTCCTTTGATTTCATGCATAAGTTTGATGTTCCTATGCGATTAAATCTATTACTTTTCAGACAAGTTTTTTGCATACATTGGAAATTTTGAATTCAAATTTTGTTGAAATTAATGGTGATTCGCTAACCACAAAGCCAAAATTTTTGCAAAATCTGATGAGAAATTTAAAAGTAAATTTGGACCAAAATATTATAAAAAGATTTTATTTGGGAAGAACATTCTTTAGAATTCGATTTTTAAATCGCAAGATTAAAGAAACGAAAATTGTATATCAAAATAAGAAAATGAAAAAAATAACAACATAATGCACTAATGGTTTTTATTATAAAATAAAAAGAATAATTACAATGCAACAGTTTACATTTTATATATTTTTAATAAAAGAGGGGCAAACCACGTAAGTAAAAAAATATCAAGTACTGATTATGAGTTTTGATTTGAAATATTCTCACATTGGTAAAAATATGGGAAAGAAAATACTCCGATGTATTGTTTTAATATTATCAAAGTGGCAAGGCCGTTGATAATACTGACAATTTATGAAACTTCAAAAAATAATAGGTGCGTTCGTTTAAAATCTCCAACAGAAACCAACCAACTGCCAAATTCCGGCGAAATGTCATCTGTTCGCTCACAAGAGAGAAATATCCAAAATAGTACGCGAACAGAAAATTTGCAGAAACTTGCAAGTTAGACGAACAGCTGATATAATTTTTGTTTACATACAAAAGTGTAAAATTTTAAACGTACGAAAAGTCATCGCAAAGTGTTATACTGACACAGTTTATTGATTAAACAAATAACTACTTATTTCTTACAAGTTTAATTAGTCGCATTTTGTAATTTTTATCTTCCAAACCATCAAATTAAATTTTGTGATTTGCGTAAATGCCAACCAGCTGTTTTTGATCAGCTGTTTCCCTGTTGGCAAATTGCTGTTGGCAAAAATTTTTCCAACAGAAACTAACAGCTTCCCCTCAAAATGAAATGTCACTTTGCTCTCTCAATTTCCCCTACTTTGCAAGTTTTTTGCGTACGCGAACGCAAAAACCTGTAAGTTTTGGTTAAACATGAACAATTAACAGCTACGCGAACGAACCTTTTATTATCCGTCAAAAGTTGTTTATTGAAACTACCTTCTTTTTTGTATCATGGATTCAATAATACAAGGTTTGATAAACTGACAGTTGTCTCTCTCGCACCGCTCCCTTAGCAGTGGCACCGTGTTGCTTCTTTGCAAATTTACATGGAAACAGTTGGGGTGTTCACAGTTCGTTCCAAATAGTGTCTGAAAATGTAGACATCTACATTTTAAGACGTTTTCTAACCGTAAAATCTGTGGTGTTGTTGTTTCCCATACAAAATTGGAAAACGACGCCGTCTACATTTTGTCACACTCAAAGGTATGTTTATTACGAGTCTACATTTTGCAACCTCGCAGCAGGGTTGCATTATGGCAATACTAATCACATTTTTTTTATTTATTGGGCACGTTTTTTGTATTTGCATTTAATTTGAATGCAATTTCTGATGAAAAGAAACAAATCAAGGAAAAGAAATAACAAATATTAGGAATTGGTAATTAAGTTAAATAATTACAATTTTTCAGAAACAAAATCGAAAGGCGATATATAAAAAATGCACGCAAAGAGGAAATGTCTGGCAACACCAGCAAAGTTTTGAGACGATTTTGCGACGACTGCTAGAAAGGGGTGCTCACAGTTTGATGCTAAAGATGTCTCAAAATGTAGACGTCTACATTTTCAGACATAATTTGGAACGAACTGTGAACACCCCAA
>NW_023480499.1:0-2163 GCF_013731165.1 Rhagoletis pomonella | reverse complement strand
GTTCCAGGTACACGAAAATTTAATGCATACATATTTGTGTACGGGACTATATCAGGATCATTCCGTGACTAGTTTTGAACTACCCGGGCGCTGAGTCAACCCGAAATGTTGCTGAAATAGTCCTGAACTAATCCCGAAATACTTCAGAACTTTCCCCAAAACGATCCCCAACTAACCCTAAAATGCTCCTTAAAGAGTCCTTAACAGGTCCTGAATAGTACTCAACTAGTCTCGAAATGGTCCTGAAATAGTTCTGAACTCGCCCACAAATGTTCATTTGTAAATGTAATGTTATCTGTCAAAAAGCATTCAGCCAAGGGACCTCGCAAATAAAATAAGACATGTAACCAAACAGCGGGCTCTTGCAATAGATCTTCCGTAGTCGCGGTAACTAGATGACTTCTTCTCTCCTCATAGTATTAATCTTAGTTTGATTCAGTGGTCCACTTTACGTAAATTCCGGCGTCTGGTCCAACAGTAAATAAAGGGTATTAGCTGTGTGAGCTTACTGACAGCGAAAATTAATCGCAATGCTTCTCCACTAAGACAAATGGGCATTTGGTCTACGGTCCTTTAGACCGAGGCATTAGCTATCTCAACTTGTGCCAGAGTGAACTTGGAAATGGGGTTTGAACGCCGGTTTTCTAGCAAACCTTTTAGACAGCCAGGCGGCCATCTAATAGGTCGATCATCTCTAGGTGTGCTTTCACACTTTCCAATTCTTGACAGCAAGAAACACGATAGATATAAATATGCTGGGTACCAGGCCACTGCAGGATCACAGGTAACGAAGTCGCCGACAATTGGATAGGGCGGGCTCATCGCTTGTACCTGTGGCACCGCGTCCATTTTGTGCGCTCAGTGGGTCCTACTTGGCACTCATAATCGAAGTATGGGTAAACTCAGAGCGCAGTAAGTACTGGGGAGAGATAGAGAGCCTTGCTCAGCTAAAATTTTTAGTTATCCTTCCGCTAAGAAAGATATAAATCTCTTGAGCAGAGCTAAGTTGCTTATTGGTTACTTAACCGGTTATAATCACCTGCGCTGTATTTGCATATCCACAAAGATAGATTGCCGTCTTTGTCTTGAAGAGAAGGAGATGTCGGAGCACATTATGTGTGATTCTCCGGCATTGGTTAGACTAACACTGCAATACTTAAGTTCTTCCACAGTCCTTGACCATATTGTCAGGAATTCGTCTACCGAGAAGCTGGTAGATTTTATTAGGGCGGCTGATAAAATCTTGGGCCGTCAGGGTTGGGAACTATCTTCAAGGTAGCGGTGTCCCTTGTTTTTGTTGCATCCATTAAATCTAAATCTGGATCTAAAAACGCCTGTATGTAAATAGGAGAGTGAGACGGAAGTGTCTGTCGGAAGCTGTGTAAGTGCCACAGAAATTTGGAGAAAAAGACTTTGCGAAAGGTTTATGGACTTTTGACTGTTGGAATAACTTGGAGAATACACTGGGGTGCGCAGTTAGCTTTGCCACAGTAAAGTCAAAATCTCCGAGTGGAAGTTTAATGAGCAAAATAATAGCTGAAATCTGAGATTAACACCTCTAGGCTGGCAGCTAGTTTTGGATTGTTAAATCCGTATTTATGCATATGCACGTACGTATGTGTGTATGTGCATTTATATTTCATATCTCAAAATATGTACAATACCTTTGTGTATGTAGTATATATAAGCAAATAATTTTGTATTAAACAAAAACATAAATCTAATATTTGGCATTTTATGCCCGATTACATATTAGTTTACAGTTTGTAGATAGTTGTTTGTGCATATGTATTTACATATATTTGTACATTATTGCACTTAAATTAATTGCTATTTGGGCAAAATTTGGGCCATGACTTGCCTAATAGACAACCAAGCAATTTAGTTTTTGGGAATTTGCAATTATTCAAATTAGTAGGAAGTTGTCAAAAGAGCCACTAAATTTTATAATAATTTATTTGTGCGGATAATAATGGTTAAATAAATTGTGACTAACATAAAATATGTATTACTCATGTATATGGCACACTATGAAGCTAAGAGTATGTATGAATATTGATAAAATTATTGCAACTAAATACATACAGTACAAATGGGAACTGAAGCTTTCATGCCGATAGTGATTAATTACTACATTTCTAGTTAGTTTTATCAAAAGATTAT
>NW_023480498.1:0-2163 GCF_013731165.1 Rhagoletis pomonella | reverse complement strand
GGCCGCCTACGCAGAAAGGTGTTCTCTGCAAAAGGTGTTCAGCCCCCCTTCTTTGGCAACACAGAAAGGAGAATTCTACTGCCTGAGGGTTATAATCCCTAAGTGCGGCCGAAGGCCGCTTACGTAGAAAGGAATTCTACGCAAAAATACATTTGTTAAAAAGAACATTTTTTTTTATAAAACCTTTTTTTTTCTATTTTTAATTAACTTTTTATTCTTTATTCAAAATCCCCCCATATCTAATTTGGCATAATTTCTTTTATTAAAAAATCCCACGGTTTCTGTTAGTTGGGTCATATTCCACTTCAAACTGCTCAGTTTGCCTAAGAAAAATCCGTTTTTCCCCCTTTTTCAAACGGTTCCCTAGGTGCCTGTGGGAGGAGTCCAAGGGAGGGGTTCCCCTTTTTAGAAAGCGGCGACTGTCTCCTTTCTATTGGGGGTGGTTTTGGGGGCCCCGCCCCCTCCCCCTCCGCCCCCACCCAAAAAACGGTGTGAGTGGTACTAAACATTTCCCAAATGTTGAACTATCTTTAAGTTGACCTTTTAAGCTTAAAATTTTCTATCATTTGAAGTGATTTTAAGTTTTATATATATAAAAAAAAAAAAAAAAAATTTTCGAATGTCTTGAAATCGGCCCAGCGCACGTAAAGCTCAATATTTTTCCGAATTAATTTAAATAAAGTACATTTCATAATTCCGGTGAAAAAACCTCGACTTATTTTAGTGTAGCACCGTAATGTATATGAGTAATTCTGTCATGAGAGCTGCAAATTGATTCAAGAAATTTCAATAGAAGTAATTAAATTTCTTTTTCATTTCATGAGCGGTTTTATGCGATTTTTTTTTATTTCTTGAGGGCTGGTTTGCAATGCTTAAATGTAAAATGGCTAACAACAATTTCTTTTGAACGAATTTTTATGTAGTTATTTGTTGTCACTTTTCTTCACAGGTATTTGTTTTTAATTATGTATAACTATGTAAATCGCTTATGCGCCCTTTTGCTATTTTTTTTTTTTTACCTTTTCCTCGTCTCTTAACGTTGTTGTCGAGCTGTTGTAATTGAAATACGTAGCACGTTGTAAGTTGCAATTGATTTGCTGGCGATAGACGTGCTTGTATGCGACTTTAATACAAACATTCATACAGTGGTGGCCACATAATTAAGGTCTTCTTTACAAGTTTTTACGATTTAGTTTTTCTTTATTTATTTTTAATTAATTATTTCTCTATTTTTTATATTTATATTTTTCTTTATTTATTTTTAATTTTTTATCTTTATTTATTTTTAATTTATTTTTTTTTTACAAAAAAATATTTTATACCACAACTAAAACCATTCAATTCAAAGTTTCTGGCATTGTGTTCAAATTTCTCCAAAAAATTCAGTTATGCAGTTTTGCAGCCCATTTATCCCACAAAAAGTGTGTTTTTTTTTTTGTTCTACAGAAGAAAATGCGTAACACCGTCAGCAAAAAAATCTCAAAAATCAATGCGAATTTTTAGCCGCCTGAAACTTGCACAATATTGTACTAAAATTTAATAAGCTATACAAAACTGCCAGTCCAATTTAAAAAGTATGAAATTTTGGTGACAATTTTCTGAAATTTGGCGAACTTTTATAAATCTTGTACAAGGCTTGAAACTTCGAGTTACTTGGTTTTCGTTGTGGAATAAACTATATTTTTGTAGGAAATAAATAAAGATAAAATATATTTGAAAACTTGCAAAGTATTAATGTCCCTTATTATGTGGCCACCACTGTATGTATGTACGTTGCTATTTTCAGCATAGGCAGACGCTTGTGCAACAGCAACAGCCTTAATGCGAAAAAAATCAAACTGGATACGATTCAACACTTCACAAGTTGTCAGCCTGTAATGAATATGTTGCTGACACATTGTCATAAACTTATACATATGTACATACCGCTGTAAAAAATCTGAAATTGTCATCATTTACATTTCCTGTTTTATGAAATTTTTAGTGCCATTTTTTCTTGCCATTTATCGGTTTTTAATGCTTAATTTTTTACTACCAATCCATTTGAAATACATACATATGTACATCTGTACTATGTAAGCCTCTTTACTGTTTATTGTTATTGTAATGCAAGCTATTTTTTTATTATTAACTCTCATAACTCTAACTCTAATCAATGTTTTT
>NW_023480497.1:0-2163 GCF_013731165.1 Rhagoletis pomonella | reverse complement strand
TGGCCAATGTTGCAGCGCGTATACTGATTGAAATTAATCGATATACCACTTCTTAATCCCATTTGACAATGTGTTTTTACTTGTTTGACGACAAATGACACTGAATTTGACATATTGACAACAAGACACCGCGACCTCTTCTCCATCCCTTATTAAGTGTCTCGCCAGACGAAGCGTATCCGGTTTTAATGGAGCAACCCTGTTCTTAGCACTTTGCTGTACAGTCGTAAAGTGATTAAATTTTGTTTAAAAACATACCACAAGGAGCTTTTCGGTATTCATTTTTGCATTTATCCATTTCTTAGAACTTATACCAGAGGGCGCAACAATGAAAAATAGAAAATTCCCGAAAAATTGTTTTTCCACAGATTTTGTATTGGAAATTGTAGTTTTTTTTAAGATTAGTCGTAATATTAAAATCTAAATATTTTACCAACTTCAAGATTGTATGAATGTTAAAGGATTATGTATTACTTCTATGAAAAACAGCCCCTCATTAAATTATAATCGCCGTTCGGAGTCTCCGCAGTGTTAAACTGTAGGTCTCTTCTTTTTATGTGGCAACATCAAGGCGCACACCACAAATCGGGGGAGACGCTCAACCAAATACTAACACAATGTGTACGCGCTAATCTATTCTTATTATCAGGGAACGGATTTTATGGAAATTGCCTTTTTTTCTGCTAAAAAGATAGAGTATATTCGATTAAGAATGTCCACGATTTAGCTTTCCCTGATTCCATATATACACATTTGAAGTTGCCTTTTTTTGCCTTTTTTAAGACATTTGGCTTTTTTTTTGCCTTTTTTAGGATATTTGCCTTTTTGCCTTTTCTACCTTTAAAAAAGTGATTATAGCATTTACAATTTTTTTTTTAAGATTAAAAAATATACACATGCCCATGCGGCTTATAGAAGCACAGGGACCTCTGCCAAATTGGTGTTGAAAAAATTCAAAGCCGTGTTCTCAGCTAACGTAGGCTTGAAGACAATAAGGAGTGTGGATAAAATTGTAAAGGGCGAGGAAAACGCCCTTTTTTTCTGATAACATGAACGTTTCAAACGTTCCATATTTAAATTGGGTTCCACTTGTATCAACTTACGTCGAGCGCACATTAAGTACATTCAAGGCTTTTCTTCGCGAAAATCGAATGAAAATGCTGCCAGAAAACTTCAAAATACATCTTGTGGTTCAATGTTACTACAACTATACAAATTAAAGTTTTATGAGTTAGAAACTCGAAAGGATAAAATAGTCAAAAATTCAAAGTACAAATTTTTCATATAATGAAACTAGTTCATAGTTTTTCTCTTTTTACTTGTAATATAAGCATTTCTAAAATAAATATATTTTTTGATTGTTCTTCGTATTTTTTTAGTGCCTTATTTTGCTTTTTTTGGCAATAACTTTTTTTTGCCTTTTCCTGCCTTTTTCGCTATTTTGTTTTGCCTTTTTTTGCCTTTTTTGCAATACCTAGTGCCTTTTCCTGCCTTTTTCGCTATTTTATTTGCCTTTTCCAGCCTATTTCGTTACTTTATTTTGCCTTTTTTATAGGTTTTTAGGTCCTAAAAATCCATTCCCTGCTTATTATTATTTATGGTCGTGAACTTGTTTAAAAAAATTAAACTCCAAAATGAATTACCTAATAAAAAATAATATGAAATAAAATTTAAAAAAATAAATAAAGTGTATCTGTGAATCAAAAAAATTAAGGAATCAAAAACAATTTGCAATCGCTGGGATCGAGGATCCTACGAAATTTTAATACGCAAATCTTTGAATATTAGCTGCAGGGCTTATTCCAGAACAACTGCAGTTAATTTCCAAGGTTATTCGGAATTTGCGAGTTGATCCAAATCAACGCCGCCGTCTGCCTATGCTTTAAGCAATTGAATAGCAATGAAGCAATTGTAATTTCACACGCATTTTGACGTATTTATGTTGAAGAGTAGTCAAACGCAATCTTATCGTCTGTTGTTCTACGACAAAGTATAAAACAGCTATGCCCAGCGCTGGTAGAACTGGCATAAGCAAGTTCAAAATTTTGGTATAAAACGACCAATTTAGGAAGTGAGCAATACAGGGATCGGTGTTATTTTATCAATAAAATATATATTTCGATAAAAGTCGGCTTAAAGTTAATTCATATGTAGTACCAAAAT
>NW_023480496.1:0-2163 GCF_013731165.1 Rhagoletis pomonella | reverse complement strand
ACACACACACACGAACGCAAAGTATTTTCTGCACACATAAACAATAACAATAACAACAACGTAAATCCTTTACTAAATACATAGTAACGCAAAATGTATGCCGAGAAAACTTGGCCACAAGTATGGAAAAGCAAAAACTTTCACTGCCTGCACACCAACCAACCAACTGGCTGCTCCACTTTTGCTATACTTACCAACATACACACACATAAGTTATTTGCCGGCATACAACCCTCCAGTACTGCTGGAGTCAATCGCTACTTTTGAACCGCACCTGCACCGACTCCTAGGTAAGTAGCTACTCTATTAACCCGTGGTAGTGCACATGGTAGTGCAGAGTCGAACCAGTCGTAAGCAGAATAGCGAAAAACTACGACAGAGGGCGCCCATAAATCACGCCAGTGACTACTTTAGTAACTCCCGGTAGTGCAGAGGGAGCCGATGGTGACTACCGCCTAGGACATTGCCTTGTAAAAGTAATCGATGAAATACACTGCAAGTAGTCGGTCGGTAATTGACGGTGTTTATCAGGTAGCTACCGATTCAGCAGTCCTGTAGTCACTCCCCCGTACTGCAGGGAAACTAACAAAAATACACACACACACACACTCATAAATAAAAGAAATGTTTCAAAATGCCCGCAGATGCGAGAATTTAATCCTTCACACATGCCTCTCGCTACAACGCTTGAACTCTCCGCCCAGCCAGTTTGGCATAGTTGGCCATAAGGTCAGAGGACCACCCAATAAATAAAAAAAAAATAAAAAAATAAAAAAAAAATAAAAACTCGTCACGAACTACGAGCAATGAGCATCATAATAAAAGTGAATAAAATAAAGTGTTGTCCAAGCTGGCGTCCGGTCGCTGCGCCAAGTACATACTACCTACTCTATTCGCATACCTCCACCCATAAGAGCTACTCATATCTCCGCTGACAACACGGCCAACACGGCTCGGCAGCTGACCAGCTGTGCACAGATTCGTCGTCGACATAGAAGGAGGTTATTGTACGTCCTTCATGACGTTCAACGACTTTGCTGCTAGCGACAGTGGTGTGGGGCAAAGTGCCAACAACAACAAAAACAGTAGCAACAAAAATAGTAGCAACACGAACCACGCCAATAATTGCGTGTATGTAGCTTCTTCGGGCAGCAAAAACCAGACGAAATGCAGCTGTAGTTTGTAACTTGGTGAGATTTTTTGGTTATTATAGTTGGAGTTCTTTAATGGTTTGGGACTTTTTTATTTTTTTATTTCTAGGTTGTAATTTCGTTGTTGCTACTGTTTGCTACTGTCACAAGCTTTTTGAAGGCTATACATACAGTGGTGGAGTTTTGGCGAAGATTTTTTTTTTTTGTTTTTTTTTTTTTGGACTGAGAGGAGTATCATTTGACACCTATTTAACTGGGACTCATATTGATGTTCCCTTCTAAGAAGGAAAATATGCTTTTCTCTGAGACTTCTGTACCTCTGTGAATGAGTTCGAGTGTTTACAGTGTCCAAACCCTCGTAAAAAGTTGTTACTATGCATTGTCAAAGAAAATGAGGATAATTGTGAAATTTAAACTCGAGCTCAATTTCAAAAATCCTTTTCCAAAAAGGAACAGAGCTTTTTTTTTCACTCTGCTGTGTATTCTGGTAACATCCCACAGTGGTTCAAAACTGGCATTTACTGTTAATAATTCACTGCAGTCTTAACTTTTCACTCAATTTCATTCACTTTTTTAAATTAGGGCTTACAAAATACGCACGACATCCGCTGAGCTCGATTTTTGAATTTCATTTCCTTGTATTAAATTGTTTAGTGCAAAGAGCAAAAAAAGTAGATTTTTGAAAAAAAATCTATATAAAATCGATTGCGATTCTCCGATTCCAGTTAATAATTGTTACGTAATATAAACTAGTTGAAAACAATTGTAGGGTTCACCCAAAACGAAAAAAAGCTTAAAAGTAATTTGGAATGTTTAAACAATAAGTTTCAACAAATTAAATTTTTTTTAGTTCTTAGAAATATTTTGGCTATGCAGTTTTTTGGATAATGAAATTTTAGTATAATAAAGTTCAAGCTTCAAGTGGCTAATATATACATACCTATATAATAAGCGAAAAAATTATTAATAAATAATATAAAAAAAACTTTTTAATATACAACGCTTTTATAAA
>NW_023480495.1:0-2163 GCF_013731165.1 Rhagoletis pomonella | reverse complement strand
CGAAATTGAAGGACGCTAATTTACTCAAAATTGATACACCTCGGCTTACCATCTAGCGGAAGGTTTCGGAAGGGTGAAAAAACATATATTTAATACTTGCGCCGGGTATTTAATGTTCGGCTCCGCCCGAACTTAGACTTTCTTACTTGTTACACTTGCTTTCTTGCGTCATTTGTTCAAGTAAAGTTATTTTTCATCGTGCTTATAAATACATTTCTTATCTTAAATTGCTATTTGTTTATTTTTTTTTTTTACCTTGCAATCTGCTTAAAGTTGAATTTACGTCTTGGTTTGATTTCACCACGTTCCTTCTCCCATACGTGCACCTTCCAGGCGGGATGCTGATAATCGAATGATGGCCTCAGATAGTACAGTGCGAATTCTTGATGGTAGACAGGCGTCACTGAACCGGAAAGTGGCGGAACAATCCAAATCCAATCAGCCGGGCAGCCATTGCTAAAGTTTGAGAAATTACAAGAAATAAAGAAATAATTTGATCCTGATTTGTTGCTTTGTTTGTGCGAGTTTATGAGTACAGATTATATATTACTTTGAAGCAGAAAGCAGAAACTAATACCCAATAGATTGATATTGAAATTAACATCTTGAAGAGCTGAGTTTTCATTGCTAACAATTTGTGACAATAATAAATATTTCCATTTGCATATGTATTCGTAAGAGAAAGTAATAAGCAAAATCTAAAGTGCTCTAAGAGTGGTTTTAACAAAATAGATTTTGGATTTACTTAACTTACTTTTATAATATTTAATTACTTAAAAATATCCTGGTCAGGATTTTTTCAGTCAACCCCTCGCGAAATATTTCCTAACACGC
Organism: Rhagoletis pomonella; assembly: GCF_013731165.1. NCBI lineage: Eukaryota > Metazoa > Arthropoda > Insecta > Diptera > Tephritidae > Rhagoletis > Rhagoletis pomonella. The sequence continues at coordinate 1,329 of NW_023480495.1, read as the reverse complement.
TAAAATTTCATGCAAAATATATTTCATTCATAAACAGATGGCGGAAGGTCGTGCCTTATTCGGATCTTCTAACTGGAGGTATATTAAATATGACAAAAGAAATCTTGTCTCCTTCTAATAAATGTCGTAATTCAAAAAGTTTTCTATTGAATCTAATGGGTAAATTTATTTGGATGAAACTATTTCTTTCATGGCATGACATAAAGAAAAAGTGGCGTATTTTTATGAGAAGCTGTTTTCCATGGCAGAAATAAACTCCGAGGTTTGCCATTGCCAACCGATCAGAGCTGTAAAATGATTGAATCAACATAGTCTGCATTCACTCGGCATTCCTTTCAAAATGTTGATTGTTGGTTTGTATAAATAAAAACTTCATTCCTGAGTGGCTTAAAATATTTGAAAACAAACAAACTGTGTTTTGTTATTGAATGCTAGATTGCCATTCAGTATAGAATGTGAATGTTCAACAGCATTCGCACTCACACATGATTGTATATTTAGAATGAATGCACACTTTTTTTTACCATTCAGTACCAATAATTTGTTCCCAGGGTTGATATATTTTATACTTTAAAGTTTGAACATATCTGGAATTGAAACAAAAACAAATATTTTATTTCAAAGTATATGTACTTATGTATTGAAGTTTTCTGCCACTAACCCAAAGCCAATGACTCGTGCAATATTATTTATTCCAAAGCAACTTATCGCAACCGTAGAGCAAAACAGACACATCTTGATATGTATACATATACATCATCGATTTAGACATTTTTTCGCAGAAGAATATACAAAATTGATTTATCACAATTATTTTTGTACTAAATATTTTTTTCACAGTATACAGTGATCCAGGTAGCCAAAACAAAAAATGTAAACATGCTTATTTGACATTTTGTTTGAATGTATTGGTTGATATTTTTTCACAGTTGTCGTTTTCGTTAACCCAAATGAAATCCAATTTAAATATTTTCTTATAGTGAAAAATATTTTCAAGTCACATAAAATAAAATAACGAGAAACACGAAATTCCAAGCAAATGAAGCGTGAAGCGTTAGCAATTATGGCTGCAATTTAGTTTGGCATCCCCGGAGTTCGGCATTAAGAAGGGTATGGAACGATAGAGGGAGTTCTCCTGATTGTAAATATATATACTTTTAGCCGCAGCAGACTTATAGTTTTTAAGTTATTTGTTGTTAAAGTTAGTAAATTGAACTAACCTCTCGACGCTATTTCACACAATAAACACTTTATTTATGTACACACTTCGGCAAAATAGTTGCATTAAAAGCCCGCACAATGAAATGTAAACATATTTTTTAAATTTAT
>NW_023480494.1:0-2163 GCF_013731165.1 Rhagoletis pomonella | reverse complement strand
TGTCTACAAACAGATATAAACGTACACATTAGCGTGGTCCAAATCTGCATGCTAAATATTGGAATGAGTGTCCCATTGGAATTTGGGCTCCATGTATTGGCATCGCACATCTACGCCTTCTAAAACTGTATCGAAATATTGAAATTGGTAAAACAGCTTTCACCGCTGTTCAAGAACCTAAAGCGTCCCAAATCACTTCTTGCAAGAAATTAGCAAAGGACCAAGATTTGAGTTATGAAGCGTTTGTTACTGAAAGAACAGTGTCTTCCTGTTGTGAGCAAGGGAAATATGAAAGTATACACTCGTTGGCATATTCAGTCGAACGTTGAGCTTCGAAACTACTTTTTGATTCAAAAATATAACCAAACGCTTACCAAGGAGGAGTAACAACAACAGAATATTCTTCGTTTAGTTGCAAACCAAATAAAACTGCTGAGCTTGACCGGTTTTTGAAATAATCAATCCAAATGTGTCTCGTTTTAAAACAAATCTTAAGAGTTATATAAGAGACAATTTAGAAGCGCTTTTTATGTAAAAAACTTATGTAAAAATTATATGAAACAATTATTGTAAATTTCTTTAAATTTTTTCCCTTAATATTTGTTAATTTTAAATTCAAGAATTATAAACGTACATGATATTGAAACTGCCAGCATGCCTCAATAATGCCTACTTGGCGCTGGGGCCACTTTCTATTCAGCTTAAAAGTACATGTCAATAAAACGATAAAACTTTAAAAAAAAAAAAAAAAAAAAATTACGTTTGGTTCCAATAAAAAAAAACCGCAACCATTGCTTCGGTTTTAATTTTTTGGACCACCTTAACACACTTGGTACTTGATGATGTTATCACTAAAAAATGCCGCCGGATTGCCAAAGCATTTCCAAATGCAATTATAAAAAGCAACATTGCACGGCAACTCTTTCTATAGTTGTATAGCTTAAAGCGTTTTAGCAGACAAGTTCAGGATTTTTGCCACATCACATACATACATACTGAATTACGGACGCATAACAGAATGTTTGTGTGAGCACATCCAATGCCGTTGTGTAAATTCATAAATATGCATATACCCAGTTGGAAAAAGGCATACCGATGACAATAGGGCAAAAAAACTGATAAGGTCACTTGCTCAATTTGGTGAATACCCCTAATGTCATCAGCGAAATCATTAATGTCGTTTTACACAGTGCTTGGCATATGTCTCATTTACTTTCGAGTCAAATAGAAACATATTTTATATCTATTAATTCAATGTTATCTTAGTATGACTAACACTATACAATAATTTCCTGAATTGTTTTGTTAGGATGAAACGATCAATAAATAAAGTAAATTTACAAGTTGCGCGTTATGCCTGATAAAATTTTCACATGTTTGAAATTGTCATTAATGACTCTTTCAAAAAGCAAACAAGTGGTAAGCGATAACCCTCTAAGTCACTTATTCGGCTTGCATGACGTCAGATATCGGTTTCCAACAGAGTATGTACTACGTATGTATGTACATATGTACGTTAGAGTGGTCCAAAAACAATTTATCCGAGATAGGGTTTGGGGCACCTTCTAAAATTTTTTCTCTTGCCGAAAGAGGTGCTGGTACCAAACTTTGCATTTCTAAGCACAAATTTAGAGGATGCTCCTGATGCTCATATTTTACTCTAGAAGTATTGTGTACATATATTAATAAAAAAATTGGTTAAGTAACCTAAGAATATTTCAAATTTAAATTATCTAAAAAGATATCATAAGTTGTCATGGCAACGGTCGCTTTTTATAAAAATCAACAATATTTTTGCAAGTTTCATAGCGACCCAGTTGCGCATTTCAAGGCCATACCCCATACAAAAATTGGACCACTCTAATGTACATGCGTGCTCTAGCTTGTACTGCTGCCAGACTTTAGTGTTGTTATGTTGTAGTTTCATATGATATGTATGTATGGGTACCTGATGGCGTCTGGATTTGCATACTTTCCATATCCATGGGCTTACGAATGTAGAAATACATACTGTTAAACATATGTTTGCACTATCAACGCTAAAATCACAGTTAGTCTAGACTTAACTTAATTAAACTTACCATAAGAAATCATCAATGACTACGCAAAACGTCATCTTAAGCCAGAAGCGGAAATATTTTGTTTTTGTATTTGCTTTTTCAG
>NW_023480493.1:0-2164 GCF_013731165.1 Rhagoletis pomonella | reverse complement strand
AAAAAAAAAAACCAGCAAATGGGGTCGGAAACTACTAGCCCTAAAAGCATAATGTGGAAAATGTTTGAAGAGCTGCGAAATTGTATTGCAATAATAAAAATAACAGTGCATAAATTGGAAAAATGGCCTTTGTTTTGCTTTATAATTTTTGGGAATATTGGTTCAGATGGAATTTTTTTATTTGTTTGGTTTTTCAGCTCGTTAATGATGCACCTAGGTTGCATTTACTGTCTATGAAAATATTTCAGGAAGCGTTCCAAAATTAGCTCCGGGCAACTAAAAGTTGGTTAAGCTTAAATGAAATAGTTTTTTATTAAATATTTATTCCTGGTATTTAGTAAAAATCATTCATCTCAATACTAATATATGAAATGAAAGTAAATAAAAATCTACGAATACATTTCATGAATATTTTGTCATAGGGCCATTATTAAATACAGACATAACTTTGTCGGGCGTTGGTGCTGACGTATATAGAATTAATGAGTTAGAGAGAGATAAATATACAAGCTCAAGCGCTAATTTGGGTATACTTGTATACCTCTTACTCGTCTGGCATATACTCCAACTGCGAAAATAATGACAATTATAATCTATTTAGATGCATATTTTAGGTAAATATTATATCGTCGCCTGGATAAAAGATTGGCACAAGTTACTTTCGGTAGCTCACAATTGAAGTTTGGAATGCAATTTCTCAGGAACTAGACTACAGATTTTCTCCAAAGTGTCGGAGAATGCTATGTACTAGTTCATGAAATTCTTAAATTGTTAAATTTTTTAGTTTAGTGTCAACCATTTATGAGTTTAATAAATTTTTGTCGAATACGATATTTGTCAAAAAATTTGCAGTCAGTTTCAATGATATACGCCAAAATGTGATAACAATTTTTATAAATTAACTATACTTTTTACTAATCAGCCTAATCGTGAGTTTCGCCCGAACCAAATTTCGCCAACAGTTTTTTCATCCACCTGTAGTGAATACACGCAAACGAAAAGTAAAAAGTGACCCGGTTCTAGAAAATGAAACTCATGATAAAGCTGAATATGACGGAAACTAAAGAAGAACAGATAACTCTATTTGAAAGATTTTGATTAGTTTAGTACGACAGCAATACTAACGCAATTTGTACCAAATAACCGAAAACATTTTAGTCAATTACTCGGAAACTAAAGAAGATATCCAAAAACCACAAATTGTCAAAATGACGCTTCCGGCAATTTTCCATCCAAGCGACGATATTTGAATGTTACTCGCATATTTTCGAGCCTGTATGTAAATTTTCGGGAGAAAGGTTAAAAAATATATTCATCTGCTGAAAAGATATTTTCGCAGATTCACAATTTATTTAAAATAAATCTATCAGCCCTATCTCCAATTCCATGTGAATAAATCTCTCCAGTGCTTAAATAATTTTCAACACAATAAATAGCTGCACAACACCCTAATTGCCGAAAAAGCGTTGCTTGCAACACTAGTCCTTTATGGGGACCAAACTTGGTGAAAAAAAATAGCTAAGTTTGTTTACTGGATATACTGAGGTAGATATTCCTATAAATCGGACCCCTCCCAAATGTGGAGGGGAAATCCGAAAAAGGAAAACAGGCGACATCTATGCAAGAATCGCAACAACACCTACTCCCGCAGCAAATACAACATAAACCGCAGCAGGGAACCCAACAACAATCACAGCAATTACAGTCTTCACAAGATGGAAACCCACAAAATAAGCCCTCAATCTAGAGCTGCAAATATATCGATGTCAGTATCGATATATCGAGTAATTGATTCTCTTTGCTGACATCGATATTTTTTTTCGATATCGAGTATGGCATAGCCATTTTCTCATTACTTATTTTTGCGCCAAACAACATCAGTGACTGATTTAATAGATTAAAAATCTGCACACCAAATTTTTTTATAGAAATTCTTATTAAAAAGTTCGCAATTTTTAAGAAACTTTTTTGATTTTTTTCTAATTTTTGCAAACATTGTACAATTTACAAATACAACATAAACCGCAGCAGGGAAGCCAACAACAATCACAGCAATTACAGTCTTCACAAGATGGAAACCCACAAAATAAGCCCTCAATCTCTTCTTCTTCTTCTTTTTTGGCGCTGTAACCGCCTAAGCGATTTTGGCCGAGTTCAGCAAAGC
>NW_023480492.1:0-2164 GCF_013731165.1 Rhagoletis pomonella | reverse complement strand
AAAAACGAGCACGCGAATGAATGAAACTGCAGATGTAGCTAAACTTAAAGATTTATAAATGCATAAAAATAGATCTGCATAAAAAACTTGTATTATTTTGGGTTGATATTTCAGCAGACGACAAAAAAAAAGTTATAAAATAAAACATTTAAATATGTGTGCACGTTTGTATGTAAATACATGCATCTGAAATTCCAAAATCAAGTCAACAGTCGGGCAGGCATACATACATACTTATATACACACATTTGCATGTTAATCAGCATAATAATGATAAGTAGTTTATAATAATAGCGATGGTGTCAATCGAAACCTTTCCAAGGTCAACACTCAAAGTCAAGTTATTTTACAAATTCAAAGCGTGTCTTGTGCGTTTCCATATTTACCAAAGCCACTTGCCAGATACAGAAATAAAGACAAACGAATGAAACATTTTGTTGTATGCAATGTTGAAAAAATAGATTTTTTGTATAAAAAAATGTAAATGTAAATAGCTGCATGTAAAAGCAACAACAACCGACCCGAAATTAAAAGAAAAGCTAAGATTTGGTGTTGTTGTTGCTCAAAACGTGCCATTCACAATTGAAAATGATAATAAAATATAAGAATAGAAATAGGCAAAAGCGTAAGATAGCAAGTTGGCTTTCGTCTGTACATACATACACATGTGTGTGTCTATGTCACTGCTTGGCCTGCTCTTTAGGTTTTATGTAAGCAGTCGTGTTGAGTTGACACATTTTGTGGCACATTTTGACAACGATGTGACAGTAGTGACCAATGCACTCAGATGCATTGCTGCTATGATAGTAAATATTGCAGTGGCTTTGTTGTTGCTAAATGCATACAGCAATTGCAAATGTATGGAGTAATATGTAAATTTTCATTTTTTTTCCTCAGTTGGGGAACAAATTTCTACTTTTCCATGACTCACACACGCCCACTTGCTTCAGTTCACGCCACTTCCAGTTTCAATTACAGCACCAGCCGCCCACATATACATACATAGAGACAAAACGTGGCGATAATTTAGAGGCCAACACCGTGGCCGCCACTGACATTAATTAAAAAGTTTTACATACAATTAACCATCGTTTAGATATTTCTTTACTCGCAATCAGTAGATAATTTTTTTTTTTTTGTGTTTTCTTTTAACAATAATTAAATGCCCCAGCTATGTAATTGCGCGCGCCGTTTAATGCTGCAGCAATTTGACAGCTGTGCGAGTTGAGTCTTGGCGCTTGCAATTACGATTGCTACGCGTTGTTGTTGTTGGATTTTTTCGTAAATTACATAAGTATAACTTTTATTATTTACTTCAATATTTGTGTGTGTGTGTATGCGCGTGTGAAAATTGGCAAACACAATCGCTCAATTAAAGCCTCGAAAGTCAGTCATGAGCTGAGATAATTGCAAGTGCCCATATCAAAGGTTTTCTTTATTTCCATTGGGCGACCCAAAGACGCACGCCCAGGCAATGTGGTAATGCTGAACAATAAATACGCTTATGTGCAGTCACATCGTTCGCAAATGGCATTACTCCAGTTTCACAAATATGTACTCATATTTTAAAATTTTTTTACTCTTTTTTACTTTTCTTATTAGTAAAAAATGAGGATTTTAAATCAAATTAAAACTGCAATAACAGAAAATATGCATTTAGGTAGGCTAAAAAATAAAGTTTTTGGCATCCCACTAATATACATAAGTATGTGCAAACAAATGTATGTATCTATGCTTTGTACAAAACAAAAGACTTAAGCAACGAACGCGTGCTTTTATTCAAAAAAAAAAACTATGTTTGAGGAATAAAGCAATAAAATTAACAAAAACAAATAAATATATAACTTATTGCTTTAAAACGCTCGATGTGAGGTAATTCATATGTGAGTACGTATTGGTGGCCCAAACAAAGTAACAGATTTCAAATTTGCTAGCGACCTACGTCATTAAAATTATTGACTTTAATTTAACAGAAAATTTTTCCTACATGACAACACATTTTGCAATACATACATACATGTGTATGTATAATCTCACAGTTATTTTAGACCAGCAATTTATTAATTGAATTATTTTATTTTATTATTATTATTATTTTGGTCAAGTATTTTAAATTTAAAGCGCTTTTTTTTCTCTGAAATATATGAGATTAACTAGAAAGGCA
>NW_023480491.1:0-2164 GCF_013731165.1 Rhagoletis pomonella | reverse complement strand
TTAGGTAACGAATTTTGTATGGATAAATATGCATTTAGAGCTAAATGCGCTATATGTGGTCGAAAAAATTATAGCCGCACCAAATTTTGATAAGTTTTAAAATATTATTTTTGTTGTTATTGAATTTTGGTAAGTTTTTATAAAAATATAGTTCATTCTTTAACAACACGATTGGGCATTTGCACAAAATTTGGTTCAAATCGTATTCGAATTGTGTATAATTGTGAATAATTTTCTCGAAAAAAATTCAAAATATAATAAATAGTTTTTGTACTTTTCAAAAGTTGTATTTAAAGATAAGCATGTTTGAAACATATATAAAAAACATCAATCATACAATGAATAGTTTTTATACATTTCGAAAGTTTCATTTGCAATATAATGCCCCTTATCATATTAAAACGTGTTTAAATATAGGTGATTTTTTCCCATTGTCTTAAACAAGGTTTTAAACACTTTTTTTAAACAAATGTTTTAAATATTGCCAACCCTGATGGTGTTACACATGTATTTCAATGAACTTATTTGAATTAAATTGTTCGAACACATGGCAACCCTCCTAAATAAAGGTAAGAAAAAAGCCTTTTCAAACCCATTTCGATCGATACCTATTTTTTGGTAACTAATCCAACTTATTGAATATTTTGAATTTAACGTGGCAACCCTCTTCAAACATTCAAAAATTCCAACCTAAAGATTTCTTATCATTATTTTGCTTGACTATGTTTTTTTTTATATTTCATATACCTTTCGTATTAGTTAATTGAATTAGACTTTTGAAACAGGTGGCAGCCCTCTTCAAAAGCATTTTCAAGCTTAATCCTTGTAAACTCTCCTCCGTCGGAGATTGCGATACATATTTTAATTAACTGATGAATTAAGTGAAATTAGACTTTTTAAACGTGTGACAGGTCCCTAAATATGGCTCAGAAATAAAAAAATTTCAAACCCCCTTGGAATGATACTCACATTTTAATAATTCATTTAACTTATTAAATAATTTGAATTTAACTTTTTAAACAGGCGGAAACCCTCGTATAGTTCAGTTAAGAAACAAAGCGTCCATTTTTGTCTACATTTCTCCTCTTCTTCGCAAATATAATCCGTAAAAGTAGGTTGGGCACCGAAAAGTTATCGGCTTAATCTAACCCTGGGATTCAATAAGCAGTCTCTAGTCAGTATTAGTGACTTCTGGTCGTGAACATGGATTTTGAGACTATTTGGTATTCAGTAAGCAGTCTCACGTCTCTAGTCTAAAAAAAAGTCACTAATTTGTCAGCTGGCTCTGAGCTGGTCACAAAAAGAAAAATATGGAGGAAAAGATACTTGTTTTCTGCTTTATTAAAAAAACGCGAAAATGAAGCGAAGAAGTATTTCTTCAACAACAATTTCATAAGGAAATAAAACAAATTGCTTGCTATCGTAAAAATTCGTTGAAAAAAATTATTATTATTTTTTTTAAACATTCAAATCTAAGGATTATGTAAAAAAATCAAACTAACCAAACGAAAAAAAAAACTAAATAAAAAATCCTCTGTGCCCGAGGAGGATTCGAACCCGGCAGTTTAATGCTCTGACCACTCGGCTATTGCCAATCTTGGAGCGGCGCAAGCAAAAGGCATAGATAAATGCTATCAGTTGCCTGCCTGTGTTTGTTTTCAACACACATGTTTGGTGAACTTTTTGCGACTCTCTCCTACTGAATACCCAAATCTTCTCAAGTCCCAAAAGTATTCACTGATTGCTAGTCTCAAATTTAGTGACTTGGGATCAGACTCACGATTGAGAGAATACAAAGGTTGGGCCGATCTCGGACCGCTATTCCTCTCTTAACGAATTTGACAGAATCGTCGTTTGCATGACGTCACACTGGTGCATCTTGTTTACATTTTCCTTGCAACATTTTTTCTTCTTCTTCCATTCTTGCTCACGTTTTGGCATTTCTCTCTCGCAATTGCACCAGTGCGACGTCACACAAAAGTTATTCTCAAAAATCCTCTCTGATCGGCGCAATCTTGTATTCTATCATTCTTGGATCAGACTGAATTACTGAATGCCAGCAAAAGATTATTTTGTAACTAAAGATTAACGAGGGAGGAATTTTTACGGCTAATCTGTTTTTTTAATTACAGAGGGAGTTAAGCTTGAAAATTTGTATACTCTC
>NW_023480490.1:0-2164 GCF_013731165.1 Rhagoletis pomonella | reverse complement strand
TGGAAAGTTTTTGTGGTTTCTTACGTTTGGGTTGGGGACTGCCGTAAAGCGCTGCAAACCTGTTGTCCTCCAGATTTTTTGCCTCAGGGGGCATTGTTAAATGATAAGCACAAATCTAAGCACTGTACACTTAAAGTACGCATATTATAAAAAAAATTTAATTCGTTTCGTATTGAAGAAGATCGAAAGAAAAGAGACACTAGCAAAAATCAATGCGAAATAGAAGAGCAGAGAAAACACAACTGAACGTCGCGAGAGCTAGTCGATGACTGCAAAATATACGTATTTAAATCAAGAATGATATAATACAAGATTGCGCCAATCGAGCTGAGAGCAACTGGCCGTGACGTCAAAATATACCAGAATGAGAGAGCAAGACGAACTCGACAAGAAAAAGAAGAAGCATCGAACAAGTTTTGAATTTGAAAAAGCACCAAATTTTTATTGGTGTATTTTATGGACTTTATATGAATACATAATTTTATTGTAAGGATGCCGATTCAAATTAATAGAATCAATGTTTCTTGCACAACGGTCGATTTCTTCTGTCATGATTGAATATTTCGTTGTCGCTTATGATTGTCACCATGATTTTGTTTAAATTTTTGTAAAATTGCTTAGCACACTTACTTCTGCTGGTTATCGGTCCGCGAATGGCGCGACACACGATGCAGCGAAACAAAGGTGGCGCCTTCCGCGGACCGCTAGTCCTCTCTTTCCCGATTTGACAGCATCCACCCTTTCGCTGACATCACATTATTATTTTTTCGCACTAGTGATGAATATTAAATTTTCATATTGTACCAATTTGCCGAAAAGTTGTACCTAAAAGTATACGTACCTAAACAGTAAACATGTATTTTTATGTGCATACTTTTTTTGGTAGTTGGTGGACTACACCTTCCTTTTGTACCATAACAATTTTTCTACTTACATGAAACAATATTTTACTACGTTCCAAATGTACCTAAAATAATGTTCTTGTACCGAATGTATGTTCAAATTAAAGAAGCTGAAGAGTAGGTACAATTCAACCTAGTTTTACATCACCACTTGTTCGCTTCTTCCTCTTCTTCTTCAAAATTATTCTTTACACTCTCATTCTCAAAATAATGTGACGTCACACGCAGTTGCTCTCAGCTCGATTGGCGCAATCTTGTATTCTATCATTCTTGGCGCGACCTTTATTTTCTGGATCGTGTATTTAAATTGCTAAATACATATAGCAGAAAAAAGTGATCACAGTGGCATAGAGAAGGAACTTAATTTTTCCTTGAGATGTTAGAATAACAAGCACAACAAATTTGACAGCTAATAATCTGACATTTGCCTGTGTAAACGGGGCGATTAAAAAACGAGCATTGATTGAGAGCGTAGACATACTTTTAAACATATTTGATTTAAACTTTACTTGTCATCTTCACAGGATAAAGTCTAATAATGTGTAGATGTTATTTTGGTTGCCAGATTATTATATCAGTGGCAATAATTATGTGGGGGTTTTTAACCGACTTCAAAAAAGGAGAAGGTTATCAATTCGTCGGAATATTTTTTGTATGTACGTTACCGCATAAATTTGGACAACGTTAACCGATTTCTATAAATCAGAGGTAGCTCCATACTAATTTGGTTTAGATCCGATCATAGGATCATGAACAAATTAACGGTACTCTTAAATTTTTATATGAGAATTAAGAGAATTCGGTTTTGTTTTTTGCTTAACAATTACATGTTTACATCTTGATAAAAGTATTTGTAAGATGGCTGCTAACAAGTATTTTTCCGATTTAATAAGTTAAAAAATTTAGAAAATATGCTATCTCACATCCAAGTACATAAAAACAAAATTGCAATAGAAAACAGCTAAATTTCTTCTTTCATATTAAATTATCAATAACGTTGCCGCCACGAAGTGTTCGCACAAATAAAAATGGAACTGTCAATCTACCAATTGTCGGCAATAGATGTCAAGATAGAAACTCTGATACATATTGCTTTTGAAGAGGAATGAGCGGTCCGCATTAGAAATATATACTCTGGCACATGTATGAAGATATAAACTTTATCCTGTGATGGCCAGCTAAATATAAATAATTTTTACGAATTCAAAAAAAATCTTTAAAAAACGTCTCCACAAAGGTCTTCTGAAGTATGGCCTACAAAA
>NW_023480489.1:0-2164 GCF_013731165.1 Rhagoletis pomonella | reverse complement strand
TTTTTTCTACACAATATACCAGCTTATATATTAGATTTCATTGCCATGGTAACTGGACAAAAGCGCATGTGAGTATATGTAGGAGTGTAAATTAGTGGGTCGGGAGGTGAATTTGGCGTGTTTGGTGCTTATAGATTAATTTATGGATGACCCTGCAAATAAGGTTTCTTTAAACGATTTTGGACTCTGTATTTTCGAAAATAATGTACATTATAAAAAAAGAAGGTAAGTTCGATATAGGTAACCGCCTCACTTAATCGACTCCTTCCTGTACTAGCCAAGATGTGTAGACCTGAAAAGAAATTTTCCTTTCCTAAAAGATAGTGCTCGGTTGGAACACCGGCAAAAATCGTGAATTGGCGCCGCAGTAAGTCCACGTGCATAACTCGTATGCCCTTCCTCTTAGAAAAAATTTCCTCAATGGTGCTTTACCTATCCAAGTCATCATCCATATTACCTATTGCAAGCCCACTGTGAGCTCAGACCCAATTCGGTTTGATTTCAAACTAATTCCAATACAGCCTGACGTGTTTCGATAGTACCTTACATAATTGATGCTAGAGCCTTGCTTGCCACTGGCTTGCTTTTATGCAGCCATTCGAGATCCTCCTCTGCCTGAAACACGATGTGTACCATGCCGTCAGCGTAGACTTTATCCCTACAACTTCTTTCTTTCCAGTTCTTTCAGAACTGCCTATTTATGACAGTCCTAACGCAGATAATGCAGAGAATAAGCCCAACTAAATTATTCTCTACTCCGAGTCCAGACTATTAGTATCTAGATACTTTTGCATAGCATTACTAAAAAAATTCTCGAAGCCTTAAAGGCAGTATCACACGATTGGGCATTTGCCAAAAATTTGGTGCAAAATCGTATGTCAATCGTGTGAATGCCAGCGTTTTCCAATCGCCAAAAGTTTGTCCAAATTTTTCAATAGAAGTTCACTGTGTTGTACCATTGTTGTCCCAATTTTTTTTTAATTTGTACCAATGGCCCAATATAAAACATTTACACATCTGTACAAATGTGCCAATCGTGTGACACTGTCTTAAAATACTTTTCGGTAACTATAGAAATTATCTGCAAAACAGATTCCATCGACCCCTAAAAACCTCAAAAAATGCTATGAGGGTACCCATAAAAAATCGCTTAAATATATTAAAAAATTTGTAAAATAAACAATCTATATATATAATACGCGGATTTATTTTTTGCCCAGGTCATCAGATCTGCAAAGCTCGTTCGGAAAGAGTTGAAGAGAGAGAATTCAAATTATTTAATAATCAATGCCCTCAGACTCGCTCCATTCTTTTGATTTTCAAAAGTTAGGTGCCAAATTAAAGGGCTTATGGTGTGGACGTTCAATAGGGTTTTACTTTTACGAAAAGAGTTGCCACCTATTAAGAAATTAAACTCAAATTATTTAAAAAGTTAAATCAATTGTTACAATATGGATATCAACCGAAATGGTTTTAAAAATGGTGTAGGAGGGTTGCCACATATTTAGAAAAGTTAACTCAATTTTAATTAAAAGAATTTGGTAAGTGAATAAGGTATCACAATATAGGTGTCGGAAAAATAGGTTTAAGAAAGTCGTAGTTTGGAAATATTTTGAAAAAGGTTGCCACCTATTTCAAAAGTCGAATCAAATTATGTTATAATCAAGTTATATGAAATATTAGAAATGAAAGAGTTTTAAGAAACCCTTAGTTTGACAATTTAGATTACATTTGATGTGTTTGAGGGTTGCCCCCAGTTTAAAAGGTTAAATTAAAATTATTTAATAAGCTAAGTGAATTATTAAAAGATGGTTGTCAATGGAAATGGGTTTAAAATCCTTTATTTCGGAACTATATTTCAGAGGGTTGCCACGTGTTTAAAAATAAAATTCAATTTAGTTCATCAGTTACTTGAAATATTTATAACAATGTTAGACGAAAGATATTTACGGAGATTTTAGTTCAAAAATGATTTTGAAGAGGTTTGGCGCCTATTTTGAATGTCGTATTTAGCTTAATTATACGCAAGCTACATGAAATTTGAAAATATGGGCATCGAACGAACGAATGTTAAGAAATCTTTAAATTGAGCATTTACATCATACATTTGAACACAACCAAACTTATTTTTATCCATGCCTGTGAATTTTATTTAAAAATTTTT
>NW_023480488.1:0-2164 GCF_013731165.1 Rhagoletis pomonella | reverse complement strand
TTTGAAAACTACACTAGGAAAAGGTTATAGTTACGCCAACCAAATATGTTTCTCTCAATTGCAATATTATTTGGTTATATGTAGTATCCAAATATTGTGTTGCGAGAAATATATTTAGTCGACTCTTTTCTCAGTGTAAGGTGAAGAAATGGGATCGTGAGTGTAAATTAGTGGAAACAATTTAAAGCAAGCTGTTGGAAAAAAATATATGGATAGATTGGAAATTGGTGGCTGGATCTGCAATATTATATATTATAAGACTTATATAGTTCCCGTAACGATGTGAACTCGTATGCTCCTAGTATAGTATTTATGGTCCTCATTAGATCTGGACATTTTCAAAGTAGGTGCTCCACTGGGTTCCAACTGGCCAATGCTCAGTAAGAGTCGCTACAAGTCTTGCCACATCAGTTCGGGGTTTTCTTAATAAGTTGTGTGTTCTTTTAGAAACATTAGTTTGGATATACGGCAACCTGCCGCTATGCGCATCCTTTGCTTCGATTTCTGAAGATTTAGGAGAAAGATATCTCTATATACATATTAATGAAATGGGGGTGAATTTGATCCCCCATCGAAAGCAATGTGGAACTTTCCCGGGTTAACTCGTCTGCAGTTTTGTATCCAGGGACCCAAACTAAATCTAGATCGAGCTGACTACTTACTGAGTTTAAAAGAGTCTTACACTCCTTGAATAGTTCCGACCTTGTTCTAAGATATGCCAAGGCCTTAGTTGCCGCCTGGCTATCTGAGCAAATAGCTTCGCGCTCGCCGTCACGCAAACCACTACGTTCTAGACGGAAGCCTTCAGCTGTAGCGTATATTTCTGCCTGGAAAATACTCCCAAAATCGGTCAGATGAATTGATCTTCTTAATCCCAGGGATTCGGATTAAACGCCGTCCCAGTCGGCCCTCGAAAAAATAATGACCCCAAAAGGCCTGTAAAACTCTGTGAATCGGTAGCCACTCTCATCCCGATGCCCCATTATTCTCTACCCAGTTTCATATATCCAGTTTTCTGAATCTTATAGCCGATAGTGAAATAAAAATGTCTCTTTTGTTACATTTTATTTATAGCCCCCTAGACTTCTTTGCAGTAAGGAAGAGGATTTTATTGATGAACATTGACAGAGCTACATCAAGATATAGCAGCAATTAAAAGTCATTTTGGCGATAAAATATCTTCTCATATGCTAGCAAGTTATTGCTAGTCTCTATGTCGTGCAAGAACGCCAAACAAAGCACATTCAGTTTTCATGCAAATCGTTGTTCTGCGAGATGAATAAACTAAATAAAAGCTGGTAAAATTAGGGTAAGTGTAGAGCCAGTGGAAGTATAGGTGCAAATTTTTAAGTCAGGTATCGCTAATGTACAGGTATGCCGCTGATGCGCATTTCGTGGTAGGTGTCTTAAATGTGCATTTAAGCATAAAGGCAGCAAAGCAAAATATATTGTGCATCAATACTTTAATAAAAGTGACTTTTAAACAGCACTAAATTACCTAATCTAACTTTTTTTTTATTTTTTTATTTAAAAACGTTACAGGATTACATTTGTGTTGGTTAAGTGCGTATTACAAAAATCATATTACACTAGCGTACCCGGCTAAAAGAAAATATTTTTATATATGTAAGTATGTTAAACAAGTGTTTTATTCCAGTGGTTTTGGGTATAAAATTTTTTTTTTGTTTTTTCGCCTTGTTTAAAAATACATATTTCAATCGAACTCGCCTTGCCTTTTTTTACAGCAAGTCTAGTCCCATTGCATAATCGAGAAGGATTTACATTTCGAAGAATAGACACGTTTATTACTAGTGTTCCATACTACCTTCGCGTTCAGATATATATACTTTCTTTCTATACTAATTTCTTTTAGAATCGCGATGGAAATAAGGAAATTATGTAACTGAGGTCCATGGAAAGCATTTATTATCGACATCATCCCATATATGTAATACTTCTATATTGGTAGCAAGCTAACATCTCAATGTGTAAGCATTCCGAAATCAAAGCGAGACAGTCTAGTACTGTTTTTGTCAATGTATTGTGTACTTGAGTGCCGTTTTTGTAAATGTGTCGTGTACATGTTTATTTATAAACGTATGTGTTCCTTTTCTTTCGTACGTGTTTATTGATATATCTGTACTGTAGTGTTTTCGGACGGTAC
>NW_023480487.1:0-2165 GCF_013731165.1 Rhagoletis pomonella | reverse complement strand
AGAACGTCGCAATGCACATACATACATATGTGATGTATATTAATGTGCATTAGGGTGCCTCAAAAATAAGTCGCGGTTTTTCCACCGGAATCATAAAATCTATTATCTATACTCATATCTAAAGAATTTCGCAAAATATTTCGGAAAAAAATTAAGATTTACGTGAGTTGGACCGATTTGGAAAGAACTCAAACAAACAATTATTTTTTTTAAATAAATAAAACTAGCAAACACCCGGCGTGCTTCAGTGTGCCTTTAATTATTCTTGTGATGTTACTCAAAACTAGTATGGCCTATTTAAAAATAAATTACATAGGTTTAAAGAGCTTCACGAAATGAGATTTTCAAAAAAATTTTCGATTTATGGAGCATTTTTAATTTTTTAAAAATGAAGGTAATTAGAAAGTAGGTCAATTTTTTCTTGGAAATTTAATTTATAATTTAAATCGCGGGTCTACATATCGCGCACTTTCTTCAAAGCTGTATTAATTCAGTATTTACCTTATCTTATCAATTTAATTGAATAAAATTTTCCAAACAAGTGGTAACTTTGCACAAAAATATATTTTTTTTTTGGGCGGTAAGCCTCTTTCTTTTGACAGGTATATTTATTGCAATATTTACTTTATCTTATCAATTTACTTAAACTGCAATTTTCCAAGCGGTGGCAACTCTTTATTTTTTTCTGTGGCTTAAGTTAGACCTCTAGCAATACATCGGTCAAAACTGCATTCAATTACATACATTAGTTTTCGAGTGATGCCTGTACAAAGATACCGACAGACAGAAAAAATTCTAGCAATTACGGAGGGCAACTCTGTTGCTCTAATAAAGACACCCTATTATTTAATTTTTTTATTAAATATGGTACAGGCATCGCCATGTTACAAAAAATCACCTCAGATCATGGAAGAGTTTAAGCTTAAAAGTTCTGCATAAAAACATTTGAACATTTTATCAGCGGAATCAAAATAATTACATTTTTGGAGGTATTTTCAAAACGATGTAGATCACGTCAATCCTAATATTTTTCTGAAATATTTTATATAATAAATCTTATAATTCCAATGGGAAACTAGAACTTACCGATTTTTTTTGTATGGCTAGTGATGCACGATAATGTACAGATGTTTTTTGCAATAACCTTTCATTGCCAAAACAATTCGCCATTATTTTTTAAACGATTACGAAGGCTGAGTGGAAGATCAAAAATGAAAATGTTGAAGTATGAATCCTATTTCTAACGAATTTGAACGATGTTCTAAAATGAAAGTGGTTAACGACTGTGCTAAAAAGGTATTTGTTTGATTGAAAAATAAAATAAAACGTTTACCAATGATGAAGAACAAAAAGAATATAGATGAATACGTATTCTTCGTTTAGTTGCAAACCACAAGCGACCATTTCCTGACCCATCGCGATCTCTAATGAGATTTATTTTCGATAAAAAAAACCTCATATTGTTTTACGAATAATAGTGTAAAAATAGCCTTGTTCCGCAATAATTTGTTGGGACTTTTTTTTTTGTGACCGCCTTCAGCTATTTTTTGCTTTAGTTAAAAATAATTTAACTAAGCCCGTGCTTGCCTGGCTTAAGTCATAAAATTCTTTACATTTTTAATAATGAAATGTTATATACGTTAAATGATGTAAAACTCTCACTCCAATGCTCGTACGATAGCCGCAAAAACCAACAACAATAAACTAAGAAAATGTTGGAAAAAGGTCTCGGAGATATTTTATTTTTTCCTTTTTTTGTATTTGACAAAGTGTCATGGGCAATTTCCAGTTACAACCTAAATTTTACCTAATATCCGCATCAGGATTTGTCAACACACGCAGACAGGAATATTTAAAAATACACAAAACCTCCTCACTAAAAGAGAAAAATAAATAAATAAAATTAGAAAAGGAAAAAGGTAAATAAATAAATAGTGAGAAAAGTCAAGCCAAGTGAGAATGACTGCATAGCTGAACTGATGCCAATTGAATACGATACTAGCGGCCCGGTACGTGCTTCGCTACGTATAAAGTGAAATATTAAAAATTATTTGCTAGCTATTTTAAAACTTAATCCAAAACATTTGGATAAACAATATTTTTTGTTTTTCCATTTTGAGCATGAATAAACAAACGGCTGGGGGTACCGACTCTGGAACAGGCAA
>NW_023480486.1:0-2165 GCF_013731165.1 Rhagoletis pomonella | reverse complement strand
CCATGCCAAGATGTACTGGATGGCCTAATTGAGTTCATCACTTCTCGAAGCTCGGTGACGAATTCTGACTGCGTTTTAATTCGGCTGTCGTGTACAAAAAATTCTGAGGGAATACGAAGTGTTGTACCGTAAATTAATTCGGCCGGTGACGCCTCCAGGTCCTGCTTGTATACCGTACGTAGGCCCAGGAGTATAGTCGGTAGGAAGTCGGTCCATTGCTCTGAGTTAATGCACAAAATTGAGGCTTTTAACGTTCGGTGCCACCTTTCTACCAATCCGTTTGATTGCGGATGGTAAGGTGTTGTTTTTTAGGTGAGTTATGCCAAGTGCTTTAGTTAGCTCTGTAAATAGCGTGGATGTGAACTGACGACCCTGGTCCGATGTAATGACGGCTGGCACTCCGAATCTTGCAATCCAGTTAGTTATTAGAGCCCTAGCGATGGTTGGCGCGGTCATGTCTGGTATTGGAATAGCCTCTGGCCATCATGAGAAGCGATCGACAATTGTGAAGCAGTAGCGGTTGCCGGCGTGTAGAGGAAAGGGCCCTACCACGTCGACGTAGATATGATCAAATCGCGTGTCCCCCGATTCGTAGCGCTTAAGGGGAGAAAATGTGTGTCGAGTGATTTTTGCTTTTTGGCACTGTTCGCAAGATCTCGCGAAGGCTTTACTGTCCCGTTGGATTCCAGGCCAAACGAACCTGCTTGTCAGTAATCTGGCTGTAGCGCGTGTACCTGGGTGGCATAACCCATGAGTTGCTCGTAGCACGTCTGCACGAAATCTCTTGGTGATAAATGGCCTGATATTGCCAGTGGATGAGTCGCAGACTATCTGTTTGTCACTGCCAGGCACTGTGAATAGCTTTAACTGCAGCGATGAGTTCGCACTGTTTTGCCGAAGATGCTGAAGCTCTTGGTCGAGTTGCTGGTCGTCTGCTAGTTTGCTGTAGTCTATACTGGTTATGTGAAGTGGTGCTATCCTTAAAAGCATGTCGGCAGTTACATTGTTCCTTCCCTCAACGTGACGAATGTCTGTCGTTATTTGGGAAATGTAATCCAGCTGACGAGCTTGCCGGCTCGAAGCCTTCTCCGGATTCTTTTGCAACGCGTATATTAGTGGTTTATGGTCGCTGTAGATATGGCAAATCCTTCCTTCCAGCATATATTTAAAATGACGGACGGCCAAGAACATTGCTGTAAGTTCCCTGTCGTATGTGCTGTATCGTAGCTGCGTTTTGTCGAACTTTTTGGAGAAGTACGCTAGTGGTTCGAAGGTGCCACCAATTATCTGATGCAGAACGGCTCCTGCGGCTTTGTCCGATGCGTCGACCCATAGGGACAACTCGGCTTCTTTTGATGGATGTGCTAGGAGGGAGGCATTCAAAAGCTGGGCCTTGCACTTTTCGAACGCTGCTGTGGTGGCCTCCGTCCAGTTCAGTTGTGAGCGGTCGTTTTTTACGTTGCCGGGGCACATGGCAAGCAGCGGTAACTGCGCTTCAACAGCGTGTGGGATAAATCGCCTATAGAAATTTATTGTGGCTAGAAAACGCTTAAGACCACTAACGGTAGTTGGTTTTTCGAGATCTCGAATAGCTTGCACGCGTTGCTGTAGTGGTCTTACACCTTCAGCAGAGACGGTGTGACCTAAAAATGTGATTTCAGCTTTTCCGAAGACAGACTTTGTGGCGTTTATCCGTAGGTTATGTTTCTGCAGGCGTTCAAAAAGTTGACGGAGATGCGATAAATGTTCTTCTGGGGTAGAAGACGCTACACAAATATCGTCCATGTACGGGAATGCAAAGTTTAGTCCTCGTAGCACTTCGTGAATGAGTCTCTGTAGTGTCTGCGCGGCATTTCGTAGGCCGAAGGGCATAAACATAAATTCAAAAAGGCCGAAAGGCGTAATAATGGCAGTTTTTGGTACATCCTCTGGATTCACGGGGACCTGATGGAAGGCTTTCTGTAGGTCAACCTTCGAAAATATCGTCTTACCTTTCAAATCGCTAGTGAAGTCCTGCGAATATGGAATTGGGTATCTGTCTGGGACCGTGACGCTGTTGAGGGCTCTAAAATCGCCACATGGACGCCACGTGCCATCTGCCTTCTTTACCATGTGGAGCGGACTGGCCCAACTGCTGCTCGACGGGCGACAAATACCCAATTTTA
>NW_023480485.1:0-2165 GCF_013731165.1 Rhagoletis pomonella | reverse complement strand
AAATATACACTAATGATTTCGAATTGAAAATACATTACGATCATATTGTACCGAAATAAGTGCGGTATCCCTGCATTTTGTAAAAGCCAGAAAGAAGCATAAACTGTATGAAAAAATGAAAGGGAGAAGTATACATGCCTTCCATGATACAATAATTTTTAGAAGGTAGTTTCACTTCTTCTTCTTATCCGCCATGTTAGCTATCTGACAGAAAACGTGTTTCGTATTTTTTGTTGTACCAACTTTTTCAAAAAAAAAATCCAGCTTTTGACGTTGGAAAAATAAAACAAAGAAAAGCCAAACATATAAGTAGAGAAATTTTCGAATATTTTGTAATAATTTTCTTCATAAAAAATTAACTGCTGCTTTCGTGGATATTGCAACACACGGAATAGATGTAAGGACACAGCTATAAGAGCCACCGCACACCACAGACTTTATCGGCCGCCTATTTAAATGATAGGGCTCGCTTGAAATATGTACATGAAGATGTATGGAGGTGCGCACATTACACCAGCTTAATCGCTCTGACCAATAAGTTGTGGTGCAATGGAAAGACTAGCGAGCACATCTAAATTGGCGGCCGATAAAGTCCGTGGTGTGCGATGGATCTAATCCATTATAAACAAGAAATATTGCTGTTATATTTTCATTTTTATGATTTTTATTCATGTGATTAGCTGTGGCAAAAATGTATGAACAAAATACGTGTATTTATATTAAAAATTAAGTGATCAGTTATGAAACATATAAATCTTTACATGTTCTGTTAAAAAATATCTAAAATAACAAGCGATAATCCCCAAGTTCTATATCGTAGCAGTGGCCACATTGCGTGTTTGTCACAGACACGGTTTATGTCAAAAATTTTGAAGTGAAACTACCTTCTAAAAATTATTGTATCATGCATGCCTTCTATAATTTTGACTTATATGTATATTTGGCAAGTCTTTGTGTAAAAAACAAAAAATACACATTTTCATTTCTTTGCCAGCATGGAAAATATAGGCTTATTTTTACTTAAATGTGATATAAAGCTCATTAAAATGTTCTGTAATGTCTTGATTTTAAGTTTGTTATCATAGTGCTTTGTATTTTGATTGTCCACTATACGTGAGTTGCTTCTATTGAAAAAGTTCTAGTACAAAGAATTTCTTTGTTTTGAATTTGTTTGTTTATTGTTTTTAATTTTTAAAATTCATACTTTTGACATATATGTGAATGGCAGAGTTGCCGCTTTCCTCCATTTCGGTGGGTTTTTATATTAAAAAGGCTCCAAAATGGGAAAAATCCTCCTTGGTATCTCCGCATCTGTTAAACTTTTTATGGGAAGATGTATGAAAATTCAACTTGCTATAATTTCATATGCTTAACAGTATCACAACAGTATGTTTACAGTATCTCCCCATAACTTTTCATATGAAAAAATGTATTATATGCATCCCACTCGATATCATTGATTTCCTCATTAGAACATGTAGTCCCTCTATTTTAGCGTATCAACAGTTCATATGGCTTCATACCATGTAAATGCGCCATTATAATTACTTATTTATTTTTGCTTTGCTGTTGATTGTAGTTATGGTTAATATTTTTTCCTAAATCCATATATGCTCCAACCTCAGAAATTCATACTAAGTATGTTTATATACGATACAAATTCGTAAACATATATATACATATATATGCTCTATTATTAATTATACGTTAGAAATACAGATGCTCCACCGCTATAAAAGTGTATTAAGAATGCTCACATAGGTAATTGTTAAGTATTTAATATGTAATATATATCTGATGATGCTGATGATGAGAACAAATAAAATTTAATTTGAAATAAAAGAAAGTTTTATAATTACTTAATTATTTTTGATAATAAGAATTTTAAACATAAATGTCCGCAGTTATATGAATTATAGCTTTGCTGTTTATTATAGTTATATTTAATTTTTTTTCCTAAATACTTTATTAATTGTTTAGGAGTATAAGTTTCCAAAGCTATCGAAATAATCAATCTCATTATCGTTTTCCAGTATTTGAACTACCCAAATTTATTATTTCACATTCTCTCTTAAATGGTTTACGTGGTAAAGTGTCACACATGAATACCCGTCTAAAATTTGGAATAAATATTGAATACTTCTTTAAGTCTACATCAGTAAGAG
>NW_023480484.1:0-2165 GCF_013731165.1 Rhagoletis pomonella | reverse complement strand
GCAATACTTAGTAAATTTTTTATGTAAAATACTTCCAGATAGTTGCCCCTCCATACTCAAATGCAATGTAGTTAAAATAAATTAAGGAACCATCATAAAATTAGGACTATTTCTGGATTTTTAACTTTTTGATATTTTCTTCCCCTACTTTGACTATCTCGGGTGAAAAAAAAAATGTACTGAGCTATAACTTTACATTACATAAAAAAATTGCTCATTTAATAAAGATTTCAGAAAGGTGCCACACTTACTGTTTTGAATAGAAAAAAAAAAAAAGTTATAGCCGCTTTTGTGGGTAAAGGACTGAGACACGCTAGAATGTATTTAATAGATTTAAATTGAATTTGCTCTTGTTACCGTCAAATGACATGCTAAATAGTACAAAGGTACATAATTACTTGCTCTTGACATTATTTTATGTTACTTACCGGAATTAGTGAAAGTGGATTTTGTGAAATTGGACCCTTCGAACATTGTGTTATTAATACTATGACAGAGAACACGCAGTATACGTCGCATGAATATGCGGATATTCACCTAATTTACGGTGAAGCTTGCTGTAATGCCAGAGCTGCTCAAAGACTCTATGCAGAGCGATACCCCAATCGTCGACATCCGGGTCGAGAAGTATTCGCCCGGACCCATAGAGAAATATTTGAAGGTAAGTGATTTTTACACCTTTCTTGTTTGCTTGCTTGTTAACTATAATTTTTCACTTTTTTAAGGTCGCATACCTGGAAGGCGTGGTGGCGAAACAGGACGTCCTGCAACGGTAGATGTTGAAGCTGCGGTAGAGGAAGTGGAACTAGCTCCATCGACTTCAGTGAGAATGATGGAAAGACGGACGGGAATACCAAAAACTACAGTTCACAAAGCTTTAAAAGACCATCGATTTCATCCCTACCACATTCAACGTGTTCAGGCTCTACAGGAAAGAGATTACCTGTCGAAGGTTAGATTTTGCCGTGAAATGTTGCGAATGCATGAATCAGACCCCAACTTTTTTAATAAAATAATTTGGAGCGATGAATCATCATGCAAACGTGATGGTTATTTTAATTTACATAACCTTCACAGTTGGCAGATATACAATCCTCACGAAATGAGAGAAGATCGTTCGCAGTAGATACCGGTACAAAATAAATTTATGGTGCGGTATTTTTAATTGTCAGATATTGGGACCTGTGGAACTGCCGCCAACGCTCAACTCTCACAGTTATTTAGAGTTCCTTCAGGAACGGCTTCCAACTCTTTTGGAAGATGTACCCTTAAACCTGCGGCGAAGACTATGGCTGCAAAATGACGGGTGCCCTGCTCACTACGGGCGTGAAGTAAGAGCTCATTTAGACGAAACTTATCCTCGCCGATGGATTGGACGATACGGGCCAATCACGTGACCCGCTAGATCGCCAGACCTGAATCCATTAGATTTTTTCTACTGGGGCTGTCTTAAGGACAAAATTTATTCAAAAACAATTCAAAACGAAGAGCATTTGCGGGAACAAATAAATGGAGCTGCTGCTGAGATAGCCCAATTGAGTTTAAGATCTCTAAAAGCGTCTTTTCTTAAAAGGTGCCGAGCTTGTATTAGAGTAGAAGGTCGCCAATTTGAGCATATTTTATCAATAAATGAATAAATTTCTCTTCAAACGACTCATGTATATTTTATTTCACGTGAATCCATGCTTCACAAAAAATATTGATAGATATAGCCCTTGTTATAGACTCTAGTCCGAATTCCGGTAAGTAACACAAAATAATGTCAGGAGCAGGTAATAATGTACCTTTGTACTATTTAGCATGTCATTTGACGGTAACAAGAGCAAATTCAATTTAAATCTATTAAATACATTCTAGCGTGTCTCAGTCCTTTACCCACAAAAGCGGCTATAACTTTTTTTTTTCTATTCAAAACAGTAAGTGTGGCACCTTTCTGAAATCTTTATGAAATGAGCAATTTTTTTATGTAATGTAAAATTATAGCTCAGTACATTTCTTTTCACCCGAGATAGTCAAAGTTGGGGAAGAAAATATCAAAAAGTTAAAAATCCAGAAATAGTCCTAATTTTATGATGGTTCCTTAATTTATTTTAACTACATTGCATTTGAGTATGGAGAGGCAACTATCTGGAAGTATTTTACATAAAAAATTTACTAAGTATTGC
>NW_023480483.1:0-2165 GCF_013731165.1 Rhagoletis pomonella | reverse complement strand
TTTTTTTTTTTTATAAAAATACAGTTTATACTTAAAAAAAGCCGTATCTTTTTGCAACATTAAAAAAATCAACACACTTTCGTAAAAATTTCGAGCTTTTTAATTAGATTTCCTAGTGCGCAACACCGCAAACAGAAAAATTCAAAAAATCAATGGTATTTTTTAGACACTTAAAACTTGCACCTTATTATAATAGAATTTTGAATTCTGAAATTCTGAACAAAAACTGAAAATTTGATGAAAATTTGTTGATTTTTTCAATCTTTCAAGTTTGGATTTATTTTTGTTTGACAATGAGCTACAATTTTATAAAAAAAAATAAAATTATTTAAATAAATAAAATAAATACCGGGTGACCGTGTAATTTTGTCAAAGATGAAGACAATGATGATAAAACATTAATACACTATATAGGTCAGTTCATATTAATGAACATCAATTAGATCACTATCGATAAAATGGAAATCCTCAAGGGAAATTTTTAATTTCAACGCATGGAATTTACATACATTTTTTTACTTTCAAACCCCGAATTGCTCAATTACTTCTATTTGTGCAGGATCGCCATCAGGTAAATTGCATTTCCAAAGATTTTTTCAAAATAAATAGCGATGAGGGATATTTCACCCGCCGGCGATAAGAATCGTAATCACCATAGCGCACATCACTAATATTACTGTTCACAATCACGTTTACATTCAAAATTACAATTCATAATTTCGTTTTGTAGCAAATATGAAATATAGGTGTATCTATTTACTTAAATGTAAACGGATTAAGAATCAAAGTGCTAGAAGAGATTTGGTACAAAAAGCAGGGTTCGTATTTGCACACACATGCTCTGCTCACACACACGCCAGAAACACATTCAACTTGCACTTACTGCTCATACACATGTGTGTGCATAAGTGGAAAACAAACTCTACTCACAGAAAAGTGTGTGCTGTTTGTTATTAAGCACATGCACATGTGTGTGAGCCGATTTTTGTACAAATTTCAGCCCATGCACATGCACATAATATATTCTTAAAAGAATTTGTTTATTAAACGTTATTTTTTGAAAGACAATTCAATAAAAAGTGAGATGTTGTTTGTTTTTTATATGACAGAAAACATATTAAAAAATTATTTTAAGATTTGAGTTAGAATTCGAAGTGTATAAGTTTCTCTACGCATAGCACACACATGTGCGTGTGCTTTACATTAATAAAAAGAAAGTACACACATGTGCCCGTGCTGTTTACCAAAAAAATCTAAAAATCTAAAATTCCCCTATTTTCAAACAGCTCTCCAGAGGTCTGTGGGAGGTTTTGGGGGAGGAGGGGTGACTTTTCATAATGCATTATTTCGGTTTTCAAACGAAATTGTGCATATATGCATTATTTCGCTTTTTCATATGCGTTATTTCGGTGTTCAGCCGAAACTGTGCATATATGCATTATTTCAGTTTTTTTCATATGCATTATTTCGGTTTTCAAACGAAAGAGTGCATATGCATAATTTCGGTTTTTCTAATATGCATTATTGCGGTTTTCAACCGAAACTGTGCATATATGCATTATTTCGGTTTTTTTCATATGCATTATTTCGGTTTTCAGCCGAAACTGTGCATATATGCATTATTTCGGTTTTTTTCGTATGCATTATTTCGGTTTTTTTCATATGCATTATTGCGTATGCACAGTTTCCATATGCACAATTTCAGGGTGCCATGTCGGAAGACTGGCTTTAGTATAATGAACCATTCGCAGCATACGATTGCGAAAGATTCACTGGCGCCGAGTCGTTGAAAAACTCTTGGAAAATAAACGTAAAAGAGGCAGTTGCGATGCTAGCAAGTCAATGTTCGTATAAAGTCTTATACAAAAATTCCTTGTAGTTTAAAGACTGTAGGAAATGGTACATTTTACTAAAGCAAGCCTCCCGTCATAAGCTACTATTTCATACGAACACAAATATATTCGTCTACAAATAATGTTGATTATTTTAATTAAGTCCTAAGATAAGTTTGTGAATCTTATCAGTGTTCTATGTAAGAACCAAAAATCAATCCCCTCGCCAATTAGAACTTTTGCTTTAAAAGAAAAATATACATAGCGCATTTACTCAATACTTGGCCTGGCATCACTGTTTGAGCATTGATGTGCTCAGCTCACTGTTGCCAA
>NW_023480482.1:362-2165 GCF_013731165.1 Rhagoletis pomonella | reverse complement strand
TTTTTAGTGTTACTCCCTCGCTCTGAGCGAATTTTTATTTTTTGATATTTTTGATAGATTTAGTCCGAGGAATACGGGATCAGACCTAGTACTAAATACTGACAAGAATTTGTAGTGTTACCATTGCGTTTGCTTCGTAAAAAGCTCCAATTCTTGGTGGAATTATACCAGGTGAAGTAATTACCGCAGAACTCCACAGGCAAACACCGATGACCTACCAACTGTCATTTTGACGAGCAATATGATTGCAAATTTTTGTGTGTGGGCACTTTGATGTCTTGAAATAAGCATTTGCCGCATGACGCCACCAGACATCATTCTTTCAATTTCAAAAACTTGCTGAATAATTTGCTAAAACGTAATCATAAATAATACATATTTTTATTTTTATTTAATATCAAAATTTCTTTGGTGTTACCACCAGCACGCTTTCTTTCAAATGAAAATATGGCTGTCAAACTTTCAAATTGCCTGCAATAGATGTCAAGCAATAAGCGCTGTTATCCGATCACTGCTCGTGTTTTAACGAAACGTGATTGAAGTTGAGCATTTGAAAGCGCATTTGCATGTCTGGCTGTAGCTGAACGTGTATGGATGCTCGCTGTTAGTTCTTAGCTCCCAGCATGTTCGGGTTCGAATACCGTCAGAGGCAACATATAATTTTTAATTTTTGTCTTGGTTTTTATTAATTTCGAAAAAGCATTTGAGAAGTGAAGAACAAAAGCGTGTACAAACGAAAAAATATAGCAATAATGCCATTGTTAATATGTTGGAGTAGTTT
Organism: Rhagoletis pomonella; assembly: GCF_013731165.1. Taxonomy (NCBI): domain Eukaryota; kingdom Metazoa; phylum Arthropoda; class Insecta; order Diptera; family Tephritidae; genus Rhagoletis; species Rhagoletis pomonella. The sequence continues at coordinate 1,384 of NW_023480482.1, read as the reverse complement.
TGTGCTACTCTGATGTAATGCGGGGATGGAGTATATGGTCCTGCCCTAGGACATCGCAATGTTAATTGGACCATATTTTTTATATGAATTGTGGTTAATTTTGGAGTACTCCTTGGTCCTTCGGGAGTACTCTTTACATGCATGCATGGAGTAGTCGCGATTTTTGCAGGGAAGGCAGCCCAATGTCAGAAAATAAAGGGAGAAAGCTATTTTTGTTTTGACTGACAGAAATATATTTCCGAAGTCGATTTGCGCTCTCTCAACTGCCGTCACATCTTGCAACTTTTATTCCTGAAATTGATTTCCGAAATATGACAGAAGGGTCTTTCTGGCTGTTCACGCATCGAAATAAAGTTTATCTTCTCAATTTGACAGCGAATTGCGTAAAAAACTGGAAAATATTGCCACTCTAACACGCTCTTTATTTAGCGATGTACTAAACATTTGGCTTCGGTTCCCCGATAAGAATTGGATGTATACAATAAAAAAGGAAAAGTAGATGTTGACAAGAGAAAAGGAAAGCAAGCATCATGGCTGAGCAAGTCGGAATGCGAGTGGACCAATATAGAAATTTCAACACCAGTTTGTGTTCAACAATACAGGCGAAATGCAGTCGAAATTATGATTAGTGAATGCATATACATATGCATGTATATTCAACGAAAACTTGTGAAATTTAATTAGCCGCAATATAAAATAAACTTAAGAGTATATAGATAAAGTGTTAAAAATACCATTGGTGGCATTTCACCAGTTTCTAACTGTACAGTGAAAAAGAAGATTGTAGTTTCAACCTGAAAACGAACAAGGAAATTTAGCAGAGTGCGTTTTTATCTGTACCTGCAGCAATTGGTCAAAGTAGGCGGAGTGAATAAAGCGAAGCGGAATATTAAAGTGTACGGGCCAGTGTTGCATATAGTAAATGTACGCAAGTAGTGAAACTACGGTAATCACATCCAGCCGACAAAAATATTTTTGGAAAATCATCAGAAAATGGTAAGCCATAGTGAAGGAAATGGTTG
>NW_023480482.1:0-352 GCF_013731165.1 Rhagoletis pomonella | reverse complement strand
CGGTTTCCAAATATTTCTTTATTTGCTTTTCTCTTATCAAAGAGTTTTAAATATGTACTATTTTTTTTTTTGTATAAAAACAAAGCTTATCCCCTCCCAAAAGCCCGGCCCGTGCCCATTTCTATTCTGGAGTAATAAGCTCCCGATGAGCTTTCGTCGGGGGACAAAAATTCAAAATGTCTCCCCCCCCCCAAATGGGGTACGTCTGGCAACCCAAGTCGCTGGAAAAGCTTCGTGGCGAGCACGGAGCGTTTTTCTTAAGGTGTCGTTGTTCTGTTGTCTGGCGGCAATCTCCCCCACTTGGCTTCTCAGCGTTACACATACATATGTAAAGTGTATCCTTTCCTCATTT
>NW_023480481.1:0-2165 GCF_013731165.1 Rhagoletis pomonella | reverse complement strand
TAGCTATGGTTGATATTGAAGAGGCATAACGCAACAAATATACGAACGCGAGGCATCCGGCATACGATCGTTAATGATCGTTTGATGTGCCATGCTGACTCAATAAGTCCAGCGAGGAGGTATTTGAGAAATACATACGCCAATAATAAGTATTCCATAATAGTGGCCCAAGTTTCGAATTCCTGCAGTTATCTTATAGGTTTTTCGCCCTTTCTTTATATCGTACATGAGAACTCGTCCGCTGAGGTAGCTATGGTTGATATTGAAGAGGCATAACGCAACAAATATACGAACACAAGTATGTATGTAATAAGATGAACGTTCTGACATTTTATTTATTTACTTAAGTTTACTTACATAAACTTAAATGCGTATATGTGTTTGTTTATATTTGCGTTGTCATATTCTTAACAAACACTTGTTCGTCTTTACATTTATGTTCATATGTACTTACTTATATGTTTGTAGACTTACTTTTTTGTTGACTCTCCGATCCACATTATTTTCCTGATTTTGCACATTTCTGTCCGCTGGGTATATGTACATATAAACAAGTGTAAATATAAAAATAAACATATCCATACACATATATTTATATTATGTATATACTATATACCAATTTGATCGCATATTCCCTGCCGGAAAAGCTACTACTTGTATAAGTATGTATATCAATTTGCTCGCGGCGCTGCAAAAGTTTCAGTGGCCGACAAAACAGAGTAGAGCAAAGTACTAGGAATGGCACCCTGAGATCCGGGGCTTAGATCCTCGGAAATTCAATTTATTTAGATTTTTATTATAATTTTAAAATTTTATTTTTTAGAAAGAAAAACATTTTTTTTTTTTTCATTTCATTTAATTTTTGTAGTAGAGGTATTTATTTACATACATTTTTTCTCAAACCCGTTGTAAGAAAAGCAATTCAATGCGTTTCATTTTTGACAACTCAAAAGCAGATGTCGCTAATCGCACAAGTTGAAATTGTCGAACTGGTAAGCCATCGCTATAGCGCGTACTAGTTAATGAACTGGTATTTTTACTAACCAATTTGGCTTTTCACTGCAGGGTTGATCCACTACACAAATGTATTGCAGTTTGTTGTAACATATCTTTATTATGCATATATTTACATATTCATGTGTATAAGTAAATATTTTTGTACATGAGTGTATTTGTTTTGCCCAAAAGTATTTTGTTTCAATGACAAATTTGCAGCCTTGCAATGTTTTTCGCCCAAAACTTGCTGCATTCACTCGAGACAGCATATTTGCTGAGGAGCTCTGCTCTGTTGTTCTATTTGCAATTACAGTATTTTAAATGCATTTGTTTAATTGCAATTTTATGCATTCATACGCACACACGCATACATATATGTACATTCTATGTATGTGTGTACTACCATCTTTGGATTGTGATTTTACGAAATATTTATTTTAAATTTTAAAATTGAATACTCCAACCAGACAGTTGGTTTTAAATGTAGCGAAACGTATGCAAATACAATAACAAAGCACACTCTGTAGATGCAATGCATGAAGTGGAAGCCCAATTAGATAATTTTCCGAACCAGTGAATAGCATAAACAATTAATGCCAACGAAGAATATTTTAAATTGACAATCAACCAAAATCCTATAGAATCGAATTAAATTTTGGGTATTTTTTAAAGACACTTAGTAAGTCACCATCTGACCCGCTTTGAGTAAAAGATCCTTATCCTCATGCTTATTGCTTTTTATTTTACTACGCAATTCTGTTTTTATTAACTTAGAATGCAATATTATTAAATCCCAGTGTCTAAAATAAAAATATAATAAATAAGTAAAAATTTTTATTTTTTTTTTATAATTTTGTGTTAAAAGTGTGGGAAAATGAATAATTAACAGCTTAACAGAATTTTCGCTCCCCGTTTCCCGTCCAAAGTGATGCTAGTGATGGACCCGCCATTAAAAGTGAATGCGAATGCGACTAATCCCACGAAGCCAAAGAATTTTTAAAATACACAACTTTTTATGTATGCAAATGTATATTCTAAATGTAGCAAAATAATGTCAGATAAAAAAGACATGTGTATCTTCTACCTAACAGATATACCTATACCCATACATATATGCAAACTTATGTGTAGATTTCACGCAACATTAACATGCGTCGAAAATTCCTTCA
>NW_023480480.1:0-2166 GCF_013731165.1 Rhagoletis pomonella | reverse complement strand
CTTTGGCAGCACATAAAGGAGAATTCTACGTAGTGAGGGTTATAATCCCTAAGTGCGGGCGAAGACCTCTTACGCAGAAAGGTGTTCTCTGCAAAAGGTGTTCAGCCCCTCTTCTTTGGCAACACAGAAATCAGAATTCTACGTAGTGAGGGTTATAATCCTTGAGTGCGGCCGAAAGCCGCCTACGCAAAAAGGAGTTGGACGCACAAGCACTTTTTTGATAGAGTGGCAGCAGCAATTTTCCTCCATTTTATTTTTAATAGAGTGGCAACACCAGTTTTCTTTCAACTTATTTATATTAACTTCACAATATTGTTGTGCAGATTTCAACACCGGAATATTGGAATTAAAAACAGAATTTCGCGAAAATGTGTACTTAAAACATCACAAATATATAAAAACTAATAAATACGTGTTCATTTACTTCATTTATTCGCGTCAAATTCATCTAAACATAGTGCGAAAAGTGCAAATGTTTTCTGAAAATAACTCTTTAATCATTTAAAAATATAAATTTCCGCTCTCGAATTATTGTTATTCGCTATAAAGTTCGTCGATTAATACCCGTCCCGATTGTTTTCATCAATTTTGGTCTGGTTCCGCTAAAGTGCACTTTTACCAATAATAATCTATACATATAATAAAATTGTAACAGGTCGATGTCTGTACATTATAGATATTAAAAAAAATTAATGCGGGGGGTCTTTATTAGAGCACCAGAAGCCAAATCAACCATTTTTAGAATTTTTGTCTGTCTGTCTGTCTGTATGTTCGTTCGCGCATCACTCGAAAACGAATGCATGGATTTGAATGCAGTTTTCACCGATGTATTGCTAGAGGTCTAACTTAAAATATAGGAAGAAAAAAATTAGAGAGTTGCCACCTGTATGAAAATTGGAGTTTAAGTAAATTGATCAGAAAAAATTAATATTGCAATATGGGCGTCAAAAGAACGAGGCTGAAGAAGGCTTACAGCCAAAAATATTTTTTAGAGTTACCACCTGTTTGAAAATTTACATTTAATTTAATTTATGAGATAAATTGAATATTGCAATATGGGTATCAAACTGAAGAGGTTTAGGAAATTTTATTGCCGAAAATAGTTTTAGGGAGGGCTGCCACCTGTTTGAAAAATTTTATTGTATTATTTTATTGATAAAATAAATTAAATCTATATCTACATCTAGATATCTATACATATAATAAAATTGTAACAGGTCGATATCTGTACATTATAGATATTAAGGAAAAATTATTGTGGGAGGTCTTTATTAGAGCACCAGAAGCCAAATCAACCACTTTTAGAATTTTTGTCTGTCTGTCTGTCTGTATGTTTGTTCGCGCATCAGTCGAAAACGAATGCATGGATTTGAATGCAGTTTTGGAGTTTAAGTAAATTGATAAGAAAAAATGAATGTTGCAATATGGGCGGCAAAAGAAAGAGGTTGAAGAAGGCTTACAGCCAAAAATATTTTGTTAGAGTTGCCACTTGTTTGAAAATTTACATTTAATTGAATTTATAAGATAAACTTAATATTGCAATATGGGTATCAAACTGAAAGGGCTTAGGAAATTATATTGCCGAAAATATTTTTAGGGAGGGCTGCCATTTGTTTGAAAAATTTTATTGTATTAAATTAAAAAATAAATTAAATCTATATCTACATCTATACATATAATAAAATTGTAACAGTTCGATGTCTGTACCTTATAGAAATTAAAGAAAAATTAATATGATGGGTTTTTATTAAAGCTACAGAAGCCAAATAAACAATTTTTAGAATTTTTGAATCTCTGTCTGTCTGTATATTTGTACGCGCATCAGTCGAAAACATGGAATTGAATGCAGTTTTCACCGATGTATCGCTAGAGATCTAGCTTCCAATATAGAAGAAAAAATTAGAGAGTTGCCACCTGTGTTTAAAATTTCAGTTTAGGTCAATTGATACGGTAAAGTGAATACTGTAATATGGCTGTCAAAAGAAAGAAGTTTACAAAGGCTTACAGCTGAAAATATTTTTGTTGAAGGTTGCCACCTATTGAAAACTTTAATTTAATTTAATTAATAGCATAAATTAAATATTGCAATATTAGCATCAAACTAAAGAGGCTAGGAAATTTTAATGCTAAAATATTTTTAGGGGATTTGCCAACTGATTGAAAAAT
>NW_023480479.1:0-2166 GCF_013731165.1 Rhagoletis pomonella | reverse complement strand
ATTTATGCAGCTAGGAACATGAAATTGCGAACCATTTTCACTCGTTATTAACAGAATACTTACAGTGAAAATAACAAGGATCGGATGACTACGACATATATCTTCCATACATCTGATTGTTCAGATATGGGATAATTCGATTCGATAAATTTCGTAAGATATTTTATAAATAATAATACAAAGTCTACTGAGAAAATCATCAAAATCTATGCTGTATAAGCTTTATCTCCAATAGCACTGATTGTTCACCAAGTACCAGTTTTTGCCAATATCTCCTTTATGTAGGAGACTAAACCCAATAAATTGTGTTACCGGTTTACATACCGATCACATAGCAGTGAAAATCACTTAGATTGGTGCCTTATAAAGTATATCTTCCATACCTCTGATTGTTTAGATGCGATTTTTTATATAAGTATGTAACTCCTCTATCGATGTATGCAGATGTATTCAAAAGCAGTAATCTGTCAAAGTGAAATTTGCAGATGTTCATGAAAGGTATGAAGCCTTCGGCATAGCCGAAGACAGCGCTGCTCTTACTTGTTTAAAGATAATTTTTAATGGCGCTAGAGCCGAGTTATTGCTAAAAATCGTCGATTCGAAGGCCCCAGAGATCAAAGTCAAATTACTCCCGTTAAATCAACCGTCAACCGTCAACAGTTTGGAAATTTGAATTTGAAATTAAATTTGGAATTCAAGGACGATGCACTATCGAGCCGCAAGGACTTCTTCCTGGTATAACGCTTTCGTGAGGTTATTTAAGACGGCAATGGAGGATATGCCTTCTGTCGAACACAAAACCAAACGTGAACGTGAATTGCTGGCGGAAACGTTGGGCCGAATGTTTCAATAAAAAAAATTAATTTTGGGCGGGACGAAGTTCGCCGGGTAGTATATATATATATATATATATATATAGTTCGTCGGAATATTTTTTTATATTTTTATATTTTTTTTTATGCATGTTACCGACCACGTCAACCGATTTCGATAATTATTATTTTTCTTTCTTTCTTTTGCATCGGAAAGGTAGTGTCTCAGAGGTGGTCCCATACTAATCTGGTTAAGATCCGATCAGTGGATCAAGAGATATATATATATATATTTTTTTTATATGAGAGCTTAAGTCGTTTTTTTTTTTGCTAAAACTTACTTGTAGTACAATAATATGCAAATTTCAAATGTGTAAAAATTCGCCATGATTTTCGAGAATTGTTTATACTTTTGAAGTTTGCACAATATTGTACTAAAACTGAATAGACTATAAAACTGCATACCTGATTTTTTTTAGTAATTCGTGTTAAAAGTTTGCTTTGCAGATTTTTCATAGTTTTCGTACGCAGCTTCATATTTGGATTTAAATGGGGTTTGCCAAAATATAAGCCATATTTCAGTACAAAACAAAAATAAACAAGTAAGAAAGTCTAAGTTCGGGCGGAGCCGAACATTAAATACCCGGCGCAAGTATTAAATATATGTTTTTTCACCCTTCCGAAACCTTCCGCTAGATGGTAAGCCGAGGTGTATCAATTTTGAGTAAATTAGCGTCCTTCAATTTCGAAATATTGAAGTTTCAAGCATTTCTTAAATTTACCGTTATATGAGAATCGGCCGTTATTTTAGTCCGATTTCAATAATTTTCAACGTTTTGCTTACACGTGGCAAGTACAATAACCATACCGAGTTTGGTACAAATTGGTAGAACGGTTACCGATATACTTATATGTGATCATAAGTGGGCGGTGCCACGCCCATTTTCCAAAATTTTACCATAAACGTATTTCTTGGTAAAGAATTGGTGCAGCGGTTACCAAGATATACACATGTAACCATAAGTGGGCGTGGCTACGCCCATTTTCCAAAAATTTATAATATTCTTATTTTTCGTCTAAAACTTATTATAAATATCAATTTTGAGTGAATAATCTCCAGTAGTTACTAAAATATCGCAGTTTTCGTATATCTGAAAATTACCGTTATATGGGAAGTGGGCGTGGTTAAAGTCCGATTTCGCCCATTTTCAATACCAACCTACCTTGGATTAAGGGAAACCTACATACCAAATTTCGTTGAGATATCTCAATTTTTGCTCGAGTTATCGTGTACACGGGCAGACGGACAGACGGACAGACGGACAGACGGACGGACAAACAGACATGGCTTAAT
>NW_023480478.1:0-2166 GCF_013731165.1 Rhagoletis pomonella | reverse complement strand
ACTCTTTCTGCATGGTAATATCATTTAAACAAATTTTAAAGAAAAAAGCCTTAATTTTTTTACCTTAAGCTCCGTCTCATCACCTTTTTTCTTTTGTATGCGTTCTTTTACATCCATCAAACGCGCCTGGCAAGACTGCTTTTTCTTCTTGAATTCCTCCTTTTCACGCTCCATCTCGGCCATGCGTTCGACGCGAGCCTGATGACGCCAACGGAACAGCGAAGGAGTGTCGATGTTGGGATGTGTGTCATCCTCGTCATCTGAAATCTAGCCAAGATGTGCAACATTATCTACCAATCCGTAAGCGTTGGACGCCTATAAAAGGTTTTTCTTAACTTACTTCAATATTCTTCCATTTGCTGTAGTCTACCATCGTTTGTTCGCCCTTGCTCTGTTATTTAAATATATCAGTTTTTGATCTTGTACGTGGAATTTTTCACGAAAATCTTTAGTTTTTTATCTTCCAATAAACCGCTGCTTTTTTGCTAGAATTTTCTTTTGACGTTTTAAGCTAAAATTTTGAAAATGAGTTGAAAACAGAAGAACCGATGACGTTTGAAATAAGTGGATTTTTGGATATAAAAATACAGGGTCATGATACAGGGCTACATAAAGGTACAGGGTGAATTTGATGCAGGGTGCACATGATGATTTATTTTTTGGGAATTCCGTCATTCGAACATTTCGTTTGATAATGCATTTCCGGAAGTTTTTTTTGCAGTTTGCTTTTAATCAGGTTTTAAATATTTAACTTTCCAGATTAATTGGAAGCTTTTTCCATCTGAAGCTCACTGAATTAGCATGCAACTGTAAAATTATGATTTAGATAGAGGGCCTCGCCAAATGCTTTTAGATAAAGGTTTTGGATTTATGTATATTTTTTCCTCTTTTGGTAAGAAAATTACTACACTAACAAGGCAAAGATAGTTGAAAGAAAGTTTGATAGATTTTGTTTATTCTAGATTTAAGTTAATAATAAATAAAGACAGCAATGCCAAGGTGAAAGCTTTTTTGATAGAAAGCAGAGCAGTCTCCGGGCAGAGGATTTTTTTAAATATTGTGTTTTATAATTAAAATTTTGATGTAATTGTTTTAAAAAAAGAAAAGAAAAATAAATAATTTTTTAATTAATTTTTTTTAGTCTCTTTTTTTAAATTTAATGTTTCTTTAATTTTTGGATTTTGTGATTTTATAAAGAAAAATATATTTTTATTATTTTTCTTTACCTTTTTAATGACATACATACATATATATATTTTGCCTTCTTTTAATTGATTTTTTTAGTTTTTGGATTATATTATTTAAGAAAGAAAAATACATATATTTATTTTAAATATTTAGGAACTTACATTTTTCACTTTTTATTTTTTTCGTTTTAATTTAGTATGATTTTAATTTTTATTTTTTGAAAAACGTAATTTGGTTAATGTCCTTTAATTTTAAGAAACTTATTTTTTTAAATTTTACTTGCATTTTTTTTTTTCTTTTTTAATGTAATTTCTTTAATTTTTATTGTTTTAAAAAGAAAAAAACATATTTTTTTTTATTTCATTTAATTTTTAGACTACTTATTGCTAAAAGACAAACAGAATTGGCAATTGTCCTACGAAAGACTGCAGTGAGTTGAAATGTAAAATGTCGTTCCCTCAGTGATCATTCTTCGACTTAAGGTTCTCATAACCGAAAATTCAAAAATTGCCACAGTTCGGTTCGGCTTGGACTTCTAAAAGTGAAGCTCGGTTATTCTATACAAGTTTAAATTATAAAAGCCAATATTAAAATATGAGGATAATAGTAATTGGAGTTTCTAAGATTATCGAATCGAAATAAAATATATTACATACATATATTAGGGCGGCTGAATTTTTTTTTGGACTATGACATGGAACTTAAATCAAGTTGGAGTTTGCCAAATTGCGAAAATAGATTTGAAAGTTTTAAGAAAAAGATATGTAAGTGCAGAAATGGATTTCTGATATCAGAAACCCCTTACAGCATGTCTTTATACAAAATTATGATACTTCTTTACGACAGTACAACAAAATCCTAAGGAACCTATTTTCGTAATTTGGTCAACTCCAAGTTGATTTTAGGCTCATGGTATCTTCGGTGAATTCGCTTAGAATTACACGTAGAATCCTTCTGTGCTATAGTCGAAAAAATCTG
>NW_023480477.1:0-2167 GCF_013731165.1 Rhagoletis pomonella | reverse complement strand
AAAAAAAACATTAGTTACGTTTTAGCAAAAGATTTTCCGGTTAGTTAATTTGTACCGTATAAGTATCGCTACGTGTTAAGTTAGAAAACCTCTCCAAGGCTTCTAAAACTAGAAAAACTGTCGAATTTCGACAGTAACTGGAACTCTAGTATCTGTTATATTGAAAACCATGGTTCATGGTATCAACGCCAGCTTTATACTTATAATAAGATATAATATGGGGTGTCTTCTTGTCATCATCGTTCACAGCCTTATCGCAATGCAATGGTGATAGCATAATTACGGGTTTATTTCTCTTTGGTACGTATAAGCACACTGTTACTCTTCCATGGATACCAAATACGGTAGAGTACTGCTCTCAGGCCCTCTTTGGGGCCCATTATGTTTTGTAAGTTTGGCTTATTTTTTCTCAAAGTACCAACAAGAGTACAATTCCATGAAAGCAAGTGCTTGGAAAGGGACATTCATAGATGTAAAGGCAATGTCCATAAATACATATATTTTCGCCCGTGCCTTCACTGCAAAAAGTTTGACTAGGTTAAATACTAGTACAGGACCACGCTACATTGTAACCAACACTAGTAACCAAAATGGTCCAAATATTTGGAGAAAATATGGTTACATTAACATTGCGATGTCATTGGACCAGACCACCTCTGGTCCAACGCTGCATAACATGGAACCACCTAGACAACTACTGCTTTTGGACCATAGCACATTCGGCAAACGAATCATATTGCCGATGGGCACCGAAGAGGTGGTGTTCAACACATATATCAGCTTTTTACGTTTGAAGTGGTCCAGGTCAGCATAACAAGTCACTAGTATGCAAACTGGACCTTTTGCACATATGTACTTTAAGACTACGACCCAGTGGACCACCTGGTCCTCAAATCTTGGCAGGGTTTGTATGCGATAGCACATGTGCGTGTATTTTAATATAGTTAGGGGACTCCCATATTACTTTTGAAATTTTTCTTATTAAATTCTCGTAATTTAATCTATATTCACAAAAAATTTCAGTCCGCAAAGTGGATTTGTGCATAATGGTAAAACAAATACTGTGCGGGTACCCGGGTACCCCTTGTGCTAGACAACGTACGAAAATTTGGGTATTAACACAAGGGTTAAACTTGACAGCGTGGTTGTTGTTGTAAATTCTATACATTAATTTTGCATTTGCTTTATTGTATTTATAGTTTCAGGCAGGCTCATCCTAAACTATGCATTTGTCAATTTTATTTCGGCTTATTTACATTTTTATTTTAATATTTTTATTGAGCTTTGTACCTCGATTTTGTTTATTAGGGAAAAATTGAAAAAGCAACAAAGCCTAAGAGGTAGAAGTTATAGCAGCTATTTCGAAAATCACCACATCTCCTCATCAGACTTCTTTTTTCTAGACTTCAGCTGGGATCGAACCCGCGTCATCGATGTGCAAAGGACGAAGCGCTAACCACTGAGCTACGCACACCCCGTAAGCTCTTGTTGCTAATTCATTCCCTTATTCAACCAACTACCATCAAGTGCAGCTGATTTGCCGCTATTTAAACTTGACAGCGTGGTTGTTATTGTAAAATCTATATATAAATTTTGCTTTTGCATTATTGAATGTATATTTTCAGGCAGACTCATCCTAAACTATGTATTGGCAATTTTATTGTGGCTTATTCACATTTTTATTTTAATATTTTTATTGGGCTTTGTACCACGATTTTGTTCATTAGGGAAACATTAAAAAGGAACAAAGTCTAAGCGGTAGAATTAGAGCAGCTATTTCGGAGATCACCACATCTCCTCATCAGACCTTTTTTTGTAGACTTCAGCAGGGATCGAACCCGCGTCATCGATGTGCAAAGTCAGAAGCGCTAACCACTGACCTATGCACACCCCGTAAGCTTATGGCGTAAGCATACGGGCATACACATACAATAAGCTTACGGGGCGTGCATAGCTCAGTGGGAGATGTGGTGATCTCCGAAATGGCTGCTATAACTTCTACCGCTAAGACTTTGTTGCTTTTTCAATTTTTCCCTAATAAACAAAATCGAGGTACAAAGCACAATAAAAATATTAAAATAGAAATGTAAATAAGCCACAATAAAATTGACAAATACATAAGGAGTGTACTCGCACGCCCAACTATCTAAAGTTTTAGAAAACTTTT
>NW_023480476.1:0-2167 GCF_013731165.1 Rhagoletis pomonella | reverse complement strand
AAAAAAAAACACAATTTGATATCGGTAAAAATATCAACATTAAGGATCTTGTTATCTTCCGGATTCGTGGACGTAAAAACATGCTCTTTTATAAATACAATATCACCATCTTATTTTAAATAATAAATTTAGAAGTTATGACCACTTACTGCATAAGTAAAGATACATACAAAAATTGTTTTTCAAATTTTATGATTTGCATTTTATAGAAAACACATCTTTAAAAAAAATTTTGAAACGTTCTATCTGAGAAATGGTAGTTCTTAAGAAGAAGTGTCTTAAGAGTTTTTATAGATAGGGACTTTTCACAATTCATTTATCCTAGTGCTTCCAACATTCTATGCGAATTAATGGAAGCTTACCCCTATTCTATTATCTGAAAAAGCTTTTAAAAATAATTTGGGATATTTTTTTATATTTTTATATACATACATACGTACATAGAGTACGTTTTCAAGGTATTTGGTTTATTGGGAATGCATCTGTACGTGTGTATGCATATTATGAATAGCACCATAATGGAAATTTCGACAAAAATAACAATCACGTTGCAACAAAGCAGAAGTAAACCAAAGATTATTTTTGTATGAGTTATATTCCGAATTGTTGACGTTTTAGTCGTCACTTTCACCAAACATATCTTGCTTTGCTGGGAAAGCAAACAGGTGTCTCTCGTGGTTGATTGTGAGTTGTGTCATGCAAATTCTCAGAAAACTCATGAACCGAAAGAACATCATCACCCTATTTTCTGTACTAAAAAGTAACCGACTAAAAAATTATACAATGCATTTTATGAGTAGTGGCATAAGTGTGGCTTGCTGGATGGAGTAAGGAAACCAGTTACAAATTTCCCTTCCGAGTAAGCCTTCATGTAAATTGTTCAAATTAAAAATGTAAGCCGGTTAAACTTTACTATTCACAATTAATTGCACTAAGAAGCAATTCTATGATCAAAAGCAAAAATCCGTTCAAATTACTTAAAAAAGGAAGTAATTAAAAACATGTCATATATGTATGTATAATAAACTCTATGTATGTAATCGCCATATAGACGGAAGGCACGTTTTCAGTGTGTTAGATGCACATACGATTCGAAGGCCCATCATCGACTCGGACCACCAAAGCTAAAGTAGGTAATATGCAGCTCAATTATAATTGCGAAACTCTATTTTTTTGTTAAATTGGTGCAGCTAATTGAGTCGTTTATTCTGCTCTTAAGATACGCACATGCCTCTGTGCAGCACAGGGCTTGCATCATAATCAGGCCTGAGCGACGTCGACTATTTTCCATAATACACGAAGAAGACTCGACTTAGGGACGTTTTGAAATCATCAAAGCTCAAATGAGTAGTGCTCAAATCGTCATTCCGATACTACTCAAATGAGCAAATCGTAAGCAACGATACCTACTTATATCGATATGTATTTGTTTTTATTTATGCGATGGAATATACCAGGTCATTACTTTTCTATTCAGTTCATGCGTTGTGAACGGTTACATTTCAAATCACATTTGTGAATATGCTCAACAGCTGTTTTTTGCTTACAAAATAATATGCGGCACAACGCAAGGTATGTTATGCCTGAATTATAATAGAAGTAACGGAACGGAGTGAACTGTCACTTAATTATCTATTGTATGGGCAATGAATTCGAACGATTATAATGCACTTGAACGTAACGTAAAACGGAAGCATCTAAAATAAATAGATCCTTACGAATTCGCCGCGATTTGTTACGATTCGCCCCGTGCATGAAAGCCAAGTTATAAAAGCAAACTTTGTAACAAGGCGAATTTATACAAGGTGGTGTTATTGGCGAATTTAGATTTTCGTCGTGGTACTTCCCAATGTCAAAATGATGTGCTTGTTGTAAACAAGGTGAATTCATATTACAACAACTACATCATTTTGACATTAAGAAGTACCGCGGCGAAAATCTAAATTCGCCAGTAACACCACCTTGTATGAATTCGCCTTGCTTTGTAACGTCGTCAGCGCCCAAACCGGTCAAGACAGCGCCGCAGCAATTAAGCATTACAACCAACGCCCTGACAAAAATTAAAATTTTATTTTCTCGGCGCTAGCGCCGCGTTATTTTGGCATGCTTCATACAAATTATAGGGGCATGACGATTTTTGAAAATTCCATTGTGCCTGAGGCGCCAA
>NW_023480475.1:0-2167 GCF_013731165.1 Rhagoletis pomonella | reverse complement strand
GAATCTTTTCGCTTCTTCGGCATTTTTAGGTTTTGGATAGTCTTAAAGAGGCTGCAAATCTGTTTGCAGACCTCTTTAGCTCAAACTACGAGCCTGTAGTAGATTCTACTGAAGACAGCTGTTTGAATGTGAATGCCCCAATTTATTTTGGAGCGCTCTCCATTACTCTTGATGACGTGGTTGATGGCATCCAAAATTTGAAATCCTCAAAGCAAGCAGATATTGATGGTATGTCTCCACGTCTTCTCCAAAACTGCCCGGCTATTGCATACCCTCTTCTACTGTTGCTCAATAAATCCCTTAAATATGGCGAATTTTTCGATAATATAAAGCAAGAAAGAAAGTTGAAAGAAGAAAAACTATCCGAAAGTTGTATTCTACCGAGTTTCAGCGGGGTTTGAAAAGCAACAGTAACAGTCCCCTTTTTTTGCCATATGATATTTTTTTTTTAATTTATAGAGTCGGAAAGAATCAGCACGATTCGTAATAAGTTTATGATGAAGGCCTATAACGAAGGACAAATTACATTGTAAAAAAAATAATAACCAGTTGTGGTTCTGATATTTCGGGCCCCTTTAAGAAGCCTGGGACCGGGGGGATTCTCCCCTTTCCCCCATCCCTCTCGACGGGCCTGGCGGTGGATGTAATTTTTTGTATTTTTAATAGTTCGTCAATCTCATTTAAAATTTCATTCCTGTATTCTGTGCCCATGTCCATTACGAGTGTCCTCATAGGGCCATAGACTAAGATCAAGGAATCTACAATTACTTTTGCTATTGTCTTTGCGTCCTTTTTCGGAACTGGAACTGTTATCAAGTATTTGGTTAGTTCGCAAATAATTGTAACAGCGTATTCGTTACCACTCTGCGATTTAGGCAGAGGTCCAACCGTGTCAACAAACACTATTCCAAACGCAGCAGTTGGTGTTGGTGTTATTACTGCGGGTGGTTTGACGTATCTTGTTATTTTTGCTTTTCGGCAATTCTCACATGACTTTATATATGTTTTGATGTCTTTAGTCATGTATCGCAAATAGTAATAACGTTATATTTTTGCAGTAGTTCTCGCGGCACCACTGTGGCCACCAGTGATTGGATTGTCGTGGAACTTTTTTTAAAATTTCAGTCACCATATCTCTATTTTGATTATTTATTGTTGTCACCTTGGGTAATAGCGCTATATTAATTTTCTTTAGATATTTGTTGCCCCTTGTTTTAAATTCACTAGTGAGTATGGTTTCGAATATTTCTTCTTTTGGTGACATATTTAAACTTGTAATTTTCCATTTGCCATTTGCATTGGAAACAGCAGCCTCCAGCCTTGAGAAAAATTGTCCTAAGTCAAATTTCTCATTAACAAACAAACCATTAATCTTAAAGTGTACTAAAGTCTCTTTTCCATTCTTTAATGAGCATTCATTTAGAGAGAGCTTTAGTGTGACACACTTTTTGACGTTAATAAATTGTATTTCGTCATATACTTTGGGCTTATCTTTATTAATAAAATTTTCAGAGATATGTGAGTTTTTTATAGGATCTAGTTTTTTTCGTTTTAGATCTAGTCATGACAAGAATTTTAGAATTTTTCTCATTATATCATATGGGTTTTTTGCCCCTAAGGTATTCCATTGTAAAATCGTATTCTTCGAGGTCTAGCCTCATACGTGTTAATTTTGATGATGGATTTTTTCATCGCAAACAAATATGATAAGGGTCTATGGTCGGATTTTACTAAAAATTTTGTTCCATATAAATACGGTCGAAAATGTATGCCCAGTGGATTGCTGCCAGTTCTTGCTCAATTATTGATTCATTGCCCTCACCTTAAGTGAAAGCATTAGCAGCATATGCTATAGGCAGTTGAACACTATTGTGCTCCTGGCTAAGTACTGCACCGCAAGCGTACTTGCTTGAATCTGTTGTAACACAGAATTGCTTTGTTAAATCTGGACACTGCAGTACAGTAGGTGACATGAGTTTATTTTTGAGATATTTGAATGAATTGCTTTGTAAAATCTGGATACTGCAGTACAGTAGGTGGCATGAGTTTATTTTTGAGATATTTGAATGCTTCTTCACAATTTGTATTCCATTCGAATGGAACATGTTTTCTACATAATCTTGTTATGTGGCGGGAGTGTTCCGCAAAATGTTTAATAAATTTTCTG
>NW_023480474.1:0-2167 GCF_013731165.1 Rhagoletis pomonella | reverse complement strand
AATAAGCCAATAATATTCAGAATTCATATAATGAAATTCCGCTTGGTACCTTCCTTTTATCTGTCTGTATATCAATGTCCGCAACTGTATTTATAAAATCATACATAAGCAAACGTCAAATATTTAAAAATGTGAACGTCAAACATATCTCGTTGTGGTAATGGAGACGTTTGTGATTTAGCAACTGGATTTATTAAATCTTAATGGATAAATCTCTCAATGGAGACATAGTATTAACTTTATTATACAACAAACAATTTTACAATACTTGCTAATACAGTAAAAATACTACAATACTTGTTAAAGTAATTACAACGCTTTACTGAACTTGTTAACACAATTAAACTTATAGCTTGCTTATTCGCAACTCGCTTCTCTGCTCACTTTACTTGTAGCTTGCTGACTTGTAACTCACTCACCTCGCGGTGGCGGCGCCCTTATATACCTGCGCTGGCACTTATGGCAACTCTAGAACATTCTGAAGTTTATCGCTCATTCTCTTTCTCTCGCTGTTCGCAGTGTTCATCCAACTTGACGTTTCTCTTTGTGGAACATTCTACGTCATTCTTCGAACATTCTGCCTATTTCTCGTTGTTCGCTTTGTGTTGCCGCAGTATTCGCCACAATATAATCAGGCATGTTTTGCATTCTACTTTGGAGCATCGTATAGGCTTACAAGTATGGAAAGCGCCATTTTGTTTGTTTTCATTTGAAAACAGCTGAGATCACCTGATTTTCAATTCTCTCATTCTCCGCACAGAGTTACATTCAAGTTTCAGAAAAAACTTTAAAATGTAAATTGAGAAATATTTTAGAAAAATGTGTTTTTATTCATTTGAATTCAAAAAAAAAGAATTTAAAAATGCGTGCCAAGTCTTGCATTTCCAATAATAACGATAAATGTGTATGTTCCAGGCAATCATTTAAAATATTTGTGAAACTTATCGTTTTGCGCTAAAATACAACAATGTGTGTAAAATTCGTTGTCATTGCTTCTGTTTTGAATATCATATTCGTGCCTGCCAGTGGAAAAATTTGCATCTATTTTCAAGAAAACATATCAGTTAAAATATATTTCTTTCCAGAGCGACATACGGACAAGTAAGATGATAAATTTGTATGATGAATATCGTGGAAAAACTTTTGTATCAAAATTTCTATTCTAATTCGCATTTGAATTATGATATCAACAGGGATGATTTGGGACGTATTTTTTGAAGACAATTTTCTTATAAATATTGAGATTGTTGATTTATTTTAGAATTAAAAAAGATAGTTTATATTAAAAAATATATTTACACTAGCAGTATGTAAATTACTTTTATTCCGAATTGAAACGATTTTAATGAATATTCATGGTTACCATTAATAGTAGTATGACAGTTAGATCTAAATGCATATTTGACAAGAAAGATAGAATACGAGATTGCGCCGTCCTGGCGGCGATGACATATCTGTACAAAAAGTAATAAAAGTCGAATTGGATGTTGAAAGAAAATGTGAGAACAGCAAATTTTCTTAGTAATAAATTTTTTGATAAGGAACGTGTTTTGATTGTGCTAATTTGTAATAGCCTTATTCATAAACAATAAAGTAGCTTAAAAAAGGCTTATAAATTGAAAAATGTTTGTAAACGGCAATTTAAAAAGCCTTTTAAAATTTTTATTTTTTATTAATAAGGCAATAAAAATATGTGATTTACAATAACTTTTAACAAAGGAAATACGAAATAAGGTGATTTTTGCGGAAGTGGGTATTAGTGAATTTCAGTGCATTTAAAGTTTCTGAGGTTTCGTTTACCTTTAGATCAGAATTGTCAAAATTGAGAAATTCAAAGTAGCGATACAATAATCATAGAAAAGAAGATTGCGCCCTGCTGTGATGATGAGTAAATTTACCACAATGAGGAAGAATATAACAATTAAGTGAAAAAATTTTATTTTTACAAATTTAGTGAGCAGTAACGCGTTTCAAGAACGATATTTCAGACAAATCGTTAATGAACAACTATTTTTCCTTCCCGTCTGCTTTGGTTTTGGCAAAAAAGTTGATAAGCTCCTGACGGTGATTAAGTCATTTCAACCATAAAATAATATTATTTGCAAGAACCATTCACTAAAATTATTAATTCCTTTTTGATATTCAGCAATAACAAGATGGAAAAAAA
>NW_023480473.1:0-2167 GCF_013731165.1 Rhagoletis pomonella | reverse complement strand
AATTTACCAGAGACGCCGTTATGAAATTCGTATGTAAAATCACCCCCTGATTCCGAAAATCAAGGTTATTTTTAATTTTATGGTACCGTTTTTGAGATATTTGCAATTTACCGTTTTTGCAAAAAAAAAAAAATTGGGTCCACTTAATCATATATATCTCAAGAACGAATTAAGCAATTCCAAAACGGTTTGAAGCTTTTAAAAGGTAATAAAATTTTTTTGCTAGGCCCTGTAGATTCAAAGATAACGAACAATCATTACCGATTTTTTCAATTTTTTTTTTAAAAATATAAAAAAAATTGTACTTTGCGGGGAAGGATCTCGAAAACCTTTTATTTTTTTGCAGATTTTTTTTCTCCCTAAGCTCTGTTGTATTACAAAAAAAATAAGCTATCATCGAAGAAAATCGATGCAAAACTACGTAAGTTATAAGCGATCAAATAAAAATACCCAGGTTGCGCAATTTCAACGTATACCTCAAAACGTATGTATGGTATAAAGAAGAGGGAAATATCTAGCTATGCTCTGTTTCTATTGAGTTAAAAGTTCAATTTATGAATGAAATTACCCATATTTTTAACTTTTTTTTTTAATTTATTTATGTTTATACTATATTCTAACAATCTTTATCTTAATTTGATTTTACTATGTTGTCGAAATAATTATGTGTTCTACTTTGACGCTTATTCAGTTTAGGATCGGTTTCTCTTATGAGAAACCAGCAGTAATCACCCATCATTGCGACGTCCCAGAATCCTTGATATCGATTCTCAATTAATTTCATTTGCTGATGAAACCTTTCGCCATGTTCATCACTTTCGCCACCAAGATTTGCCGGAAAAAAAGCTCAAATGTGAGTGGAGAAAGTGAATTTTTAAAGACATATTTACGCCCATTTTCGCATAATTATTGATTAGGTCGTTCACTATCTGCTCGTAGTTAGGGCTTTTGTGTCTACCGAGAAAAGAAGCAACGACCTTTTCAAAGGATTCCCACGCTGCTGCCTCAACTGATGAGAGTAGTCCTTTGAATTGATTATTGTTGATCAACTTTCTTATTTGTGGTCCAACAAAAATACCTTCCTTTATCTTGGCTTGAGAAATATCTGGAAAAACTGTTTTCAAATTGTCGAATGCTTCGCCTTCTTTGTCCAAAGCCTTAACAAAGTTTTTAATGAGACCGAGCTTGATGTGTAAGGGTGGAAGTATGATTTTCTCTTTCTTGACAAGAGGGGTGTATTTGATGTTATCCACACCAACGGTAAACTCGACTCTTTCCGGCCAATCCTTTCTGACGTAGTGGTCCTTACGAGCTCGGCTATCCCACTTGCAGAGGAAGCAGCAGTGCTTGGTGTAGCCACTTTGTAGACCGCATAGCATTGCAACGACTTTGAGATCAGAACATATTTTCCAATCATGCTCTTCATATTTGATAAATTTGAGTATTTTTTGCATTTCCTCGTAGGTTTCCTTTGTATTTACTGCATGTGCAATCGGGATAGAAGGCTTTTTGTTACCAATATGCAATAATACAGCCTTCAAACTCAGTTTATTGCCGTCTATGAACAATCGCCACTCTTTTGAATCATATGTTTGACCAAACTCTTTGAATAAATCAGGGATGTCGTTGCAGTAGCATATACTGTCTTTCTTGGTATAGTGTTTGGAAAATGGTTCGTGACGAGTTCTACTATATGTCACCTTAACATCGGATGACACAAATTTAAATTGTTGCATACGAGAAGTGTGGATCTCGGCCTTTTCCTTGGATAGTTCCAAATCTCTTATCCAATCATTAAGTTGTGCTTGTGACAGAACGTTTCTTTCGTTTTCCATGCGAAATTCAGTACAACTTGATCCCCCGCACTCAGATGTTACTGTTGACAATGGAACTGGATCCGCAACTGCCGTTGAATGTAGTACTGGTAATGTCACTGTAGGTACGCTAGCATAGGTTACTCCTCTTGATCTTCCAACGCCAAGTACTTTTGTTTGACAAATATAACACTCTATTGAATGGCAAGTAGGTTCTCTCCATATCATTGGTGTATCAAATTTTGTTTGTTGTCCTGACTCCCACTGAATCAATTCTACTCGACACGATGTACACAAAGTGTTCGGTGTCCATGGTTTTTCAGCATTTTTAGGCTCAATTCCAAAATACTTGG
>NW_023480472.1:0-2168 GCF_013731165.1 Rhagoletis pomonella | reverse complement strand
TTTTTGTCTACCTCTGTTCTATAAAGTGGGAGTCTAAAGCAATTGTTTTCCCTGAGTATATATGAATGAGTTTCATTTATATACCGAAGATTGTCGCTCAGATAGTCTGGAAGTTTACCGTTCTTTATGTTGTATACGAATTTCATAGCATGATAGAAAACCTGTTGCTTAACACTCAACCAATTCATATCTGTGATCATCTCCTGTGCAGGTGTATCGTAACGCTTATTTAATATGAACCTCATAGCTCTATTTTGCATTTTTTGCAATTTCTCGATATTTGCGTCGCTTGCTAAGAAGAAGATTGTTGGGCAATATATAAAATGTGGTTCTACTATAGATCTATAGACCAGGGTTTTATACCTTCTTCTCAGATACTTACAAGATCTTTTCATAAGACCAATTTTTTTCGCAATTTTGTTCACTGTATGCTCAACATGCTCATCAAATTTAAGTTTATTATCTATATATATACCCAGGTACTTCTTGAGTTTAACTTCCTCAATTTCTTCCTCTTTGATTTTTAAATTGTAGCTGGTGGTTCCAAGATTAACTGCTCTAGTGAGGATCATGAACTGTGTCTTTTTTACATTCAACTTAAGTTTATTTAAACACAACCATTTGTACAAAGAATCCAAGTCTTCTTGCATTTTAGTCATCGCAGTCTGTAAGTTTCTGTCACTGATCGTTAACAGAGTATCATCAGCGAACAGTTTTAACTTACAGTACTTGAGTGCCATATTTATGTCGTTAATGTAAATATTAAAAAGTACTGGGGCCAATACCGATCCCTGCGGCAACCCAATACTGACTGCCACTTTATTTGACACACTTGACTCGATTACAGTTTGTTGCATACGATCTGAGAGAAAGCTTCGAAACCAGTTAAGCTCCGTGTTTTCAATACCTATGCATTCGCATTGAAATTCTTTCTCTTTTCCTGTTGTATTTTTTCTATATTTAACCTCGCTTCTTCGCGGACTTCTTCACGCGAAGAGTCTATTTGCTCGACGTTCAGCTCATCTAGCAGTTCTTTGATTCGTGGCGTATCTGGAATCCTCATCTCCAAACCTGTCAGGATTCTGAACGGCGAGAACTTTGTGCTCCTCGGGGGTGTATTGTTTATTGTCTGCTGCACCTGTTCTACATGCTTGTATCAGCAATTTGGATCGTCGTGGCAGAGCTTTGCAAGCATCGGTACAATGATTTATTTTTTATTTATTTATTTATTTGTTACAGTCTTGCGACTTAAAAGTACAGATAGGTATTTTTAATATATTATTAATATTATTATTATTTATTTATTACGGCCAAAGCCTAATTCGTAAATTGGAATATATTACAGAGTTTTATCTTATAGCTAAGGTTTTACAATATTCATATAATTTTGTTTTAAAGCCTGTAATTTGGTTGCAACTTTTTATATCCATAGGTAGATCATTGTAACTTTTCAGACCCTTGTAGAAAATATTCTGTTGATCAATTTCAGTTCTGAAAAACGGCAGTTTGAAATTATGCTTGTTCCTCGTATTTATGTTGTGAGTATGCTCAATTAATACTATATTTTTATTTAGATACTCAGTTACATTTCCATGTTTGATATTATAACAAAGTATGCGTATATGTAAGTTTAAATTTTCAATTACAAAGCTGTTTATGTTTCTAAAACTATCAAATAACCGATATAAATGTATATTGTCTAACTAGTTTGGTAGCTGGCGAGGCCTAGTCTCCAGTCTAACTTTAAATATGTACTATGTGCAGCAGGCGGAAAGACCTTGTTTCCGCTCCGCGTTGCTCACGAGTTGATAGTCACGGTCGGAAAGGCCGTGGCAACCCCTGACGTTGGATTCCGTGATGTGAGGCGGGCGGAAAGGTCTAGTTTCCGCTCCGCGTTATGGTCGGGCTGTTGGGCATAGTCAGAAGCTTTCATATGCTAGATCATTTGCTGCTTGGTCGGATGGAAAGGCCTGGTTTCCATTCCGTTCCGTGCTCTCCTACCTAATAGCCAGAGTTTTACAGTGATCAAACAGTTGTCTTTTAAAAGCAACAAAGTTATCACAGTCTTTTACATGTGGCGGTAACTCATTAAAACACTTTAAACCTTTATAAAATATATTTTTTTTGTCTACCTCTGTTCTATAAAGTGGGAGTCTAAAGCAATTGTT
>NW_023480471.1:0-2168 GCF_013731165.1 Rhagoletis pomonella | reverse complement strand
ATAGCTAGAGAAAATACCGCCTATCAAGGCAATGCCTTCAAAGAATAAACCGGTTTTTCGCTCTCCTGTAAAATTTGAGTGCCATAAGATAGGCGGTTATATAGGCGACTATATGTATTTCATCAATTTCAGAGGTTTTGGAGAAACTGAATCGTATGCAAGTATATTTGTATACATATGTACATTAGACTGCCCCAGCAAACACAGTCTCTAACGTTAGGGAAATTTGGATTTCTAAATTAGATAACTAGGGTAATTCTCTAATCGTTCTCGAGTCGATGACGAAGTTAGAGAACTACATTAGAATTCGATTCGAGAACGATTAGAGAAACAACGCAAATTTATATAAATGTAAATAAGCAATATTCCAAATGAATGAATTATACATTTTAGCATTCCCACGACAGCCGGTTCTACGTACCGGAATGACTCGGGTTTTACCCGACCAAGGGCTGTTGTTTCGGCGATCTAACCCCGTCTAGATCGGCGATACCCACCAATCATTATTCGTCCATGGAGCAATACCTTGTAGCCGGATTGCTCCGCATCCTTCTTCTCCGGGCGGGCGTAGAGCCCAACCCCGGACCTGAAATTTACTTCTGCTGTGTTTGCCAGAATCGACTCCACCCGAACTCCACTTCGGTTAGGTGCAACTCCTGCAACGGATGGAGTCACCTAAGAACCTGCTCTGGCCTTAGGTCTCACCGGGAGTGGACCACAAACTTTGTGGCTCCCTGTTGCTCAAGCCAAATGGCACAATCAGCCTCCACGGCTACCCACTCGCGTAATGCACGGGTGCGACCTAGCACCCGAAGAGCCTGCACGGCCCCCAGAAGCTCCCCTGGGCAACAGCAAACCTCCCAACACACCCCACCCACACAACCTACCGGCCGGTCCCACTCGCGAGCGCGAGCTAACCAGCAGCTACTGGTTGCCCACACCATCTGCTCCGTGTGCCAGAACAGAATATACCGGAATGTGACATCAGTCAAATGCAACACATGCCTTGGCTGGTGCCACTTCCGGCTATGTTCTGGTCTACGCACCACACGCGAGTGGACTACCAACTACAGCGCCCCTTGCTGTAGTGCACCGCCGGCGCAGACAACAACGCCCACATCGCAGCCACCTACCATCAGGATGCAACAGCAACTGCGTCAGGCGCAACAGGCCGAAGGTAGGCCCCACACTTCCCTCACCCCCCGTATCGCGACCAGCCTCCCAAGGCATACAACATACTCCAACTTAACTGCAACGGACTCCAGAGCAAGATTGAGGAGATAGCAGTCTTCATGGGTCGGCACGGCATATTGATAGCTGCGGTCCAAGAAACGAAGTTGCACAGCAACTCAACTTTGTTGGGTTGCGCCGCCTACAACTCCGTAAAGATCGCGAGCGAGATAATGGTGGAGGATTAGCGTTCATTCTACACCACACAGTGCAGTATCGGCTAATCGAAGAAGACATCGACCCAAGGGACACTACCCTAGAATGTCAGGGCATAGCTGTCCGGTCAGGCGATGTCGAGCTCGAAATATTTAACGTGTACATACCCCCAGTCACCTGCTGCCCGGCTGGATATCTCCCTGACATAGGTGCGCTACTCAGAGGCGAAAACCGACTGGTAGTAGGTGACTTCAATGCGCACCATGATCTTTGGCACTCGAGCCTGGCCAATGATCGGAGGGGAAACATTTTGGCTGAGCAGATAGACGATTCGACATTCTGCACCATGAACGACGACGCCCCCACCAGGATTGTGGGCAGCTGCAGCAGCTCGCCAGACCTAACAATTGCTAGCGCTGGTCTGATAAATAGCATATCATGGCGACCTATGCTATCGTTAGCATTAGACCATCTGCCCATAATCATCTCGATCAATAAGCCCACCGACTTTGCTCCCGCGGATCACCGAACCTACACCAACTTCAACAAAGCTGATTGGAACGGCTTCGCGGAAGTTACCGAGAGCAGCTTCGCCGTCCTCCCCACACCCACAGACGTACATGCTGGCGAACGCCAGTTGCGCAGGGAAGTCACTGCCGCAGCAGCTCGCTTCATACCGTCCGGACGTATCGCGGAAGTCCGCCCAAATTTCCCGGCTGAAGCAGCTGTACTAGCAAATGAGCGTGACCACCTACGCCAGGTCGACCCCGGGGACCCTCGCT
>NW_023480470.1:0-2168 GCF_013731165.1 Rhagoletis pomonella | reverse complement strand
GGTAATAAAATTCAATGATTTGCAAGCGTTGCTCGTTAGTAAGTCTATTCATGATGAAATGTCAAAGCATACTGAGCATCTTTCTCTTTGACACCATGTCTGAAATCCCACGTGATCTGTCAAATACTAATGCATGAAAATCCTAACCTCAAAAAAATCACCCGTTACTAGCAGTACCCCGGTGTGCTTCTCTACACCAAATATTGAAAAACGAATGAAAAGTCCTGGAATTTTTCTATATGAAAATTTATCATTTGTTTTATTTCAAAATTTTTGATTCTTTATTTTAAATCTTAATCCAACACATTTGGATATACAACATTTTTTGTTTTTCCCTCTTGGGTATAAATAAATAAACAATTTGAAATGCCAACTCTTGAACAGGCCACGTATAGCTACCAATTCCAGTAATCTACCACAAATATTTCAAGAGATATACCAGATGACAATTTTTGTTAGTACGGGTGGTGCCACGCCCCCTTCTCCGAATTCGAGGAAACTTAACAAAAACCATCTGCATATATAAGATGTGAGGTGCCACACCCTCTTTTCCAATTTTTATCCATGAGTATGGAATTATTTGTTATACCTCTATACCAACTTCCACTACTCTACCACAAATATTTCAAGAGATATACAACAAAAAAATTTTAGTTAGTATGGAAGGTGCCACACCCCCTTTTACGAATTCGGGCAAACTTCACATAAACCATCTGCATGATAGCCTGAATATGCCGTATAAATTTGGTTGAATTCGGTGAAGCCGTTCTTAAGTTATATTGTCACACCAAAAACGTTCACTTATTTTTATATTTTAGTTAGTATGGAGGGTGGCCCGTCCCCTCTTCCGAATTCGGGAAAACTTCGCATAAACCATCTGCATGATAAATCGAATATGCCACATAAATTTGGTTGAATTCGGTGAAGCTGTTCTCAAGTTATGAGGTCACACCAAAAACGTGCACTTATTTTTATATATAAGATGTAGGTAAAAAAATTTAGCTACCATTTTTAGCCACAACGTCGATTTTTAGCTCTTTTTTAGCCCTTTTTTAGCTGGAATTTAGCTACCACTAAAAAGTTTCGCGGCAACACTGATGAGGAGACCAGTTATACATACATACATACATATATATCTCAAAATAAATGTTTTAGCTTGGTATATGAGAGAATATTCTTGACATACTTTGACCTACATATGGATTAAGCTGACCGAAGGATGGCAGATTAACCGCCAATTCTGCTAAGAGAGACATGGTTTATTTTCAAGCGGTCAAGAAATCGCGTTGGTTATTAATTAATGTTTTATTCACTTGAAAATTCCACTTTATGATATCAGAATTTAATGCGGCAAAAAACTGCGTGCCTAAAGTTTTTCTAAAAATTAAATTTTTTCATACATTTTGGTGAAATTTTTTTATTATATGTAACGGGTGATTTTTTAAGAGCTTGATAACTTTTTTTTAAAAAAAAACGCATAAAATTTGCAAAATCTCATCGGTTCTTTATTTGAAACGTTAGATTGGTCCATGACATTTACTTTTTGAAGATAATTTCATTTAAATGTTGACCGCGGCTGCGTCTTAGGTGGTCCATTCGGAAAGTCCAATTTTGGGCAACTTTTTCGAGCATTTCGGCCGGAATAGCCCGAATTTCTTCGGAAATGTTGTCTTCCAAAGCTGGAATAGTTCCTGGCTTATTTCTGTAGACTTTAGACTTGACGTAGCCCCACAAAAAATAGTCTAAAGGCGTCAAATCGCATGATCTTGGTGGCCAACTTACCGGTCCATTTCTTGAGATGAATTGTTCTCCGAAGTTTTCCCTCAAAATGGCCATAGAATCGCGAGCTGTGTGGCATGTAGCGCCATCTTGTTGAAACCACATGTCAACCAAGTTCAGTTCTTCCATTTTTGGCAACAAAAAGTTTGTTAGCATCGAACGATAGCGATCGCCATTCACCGTAACGTTGCGTCCAACAGCATCTTTGAAAAAATACGGTCCAATGATTCCACCAGCGTACAAACCACACCAAACAGTGCATTTTTCGGGATGCATGGGCAGTTCTTGAACGGCTTCTGGTTGCTCTTCACTCCAAATGCGGCAATTTTGCTTATTTACGAAGCCATTCAACCAGAAATGAGCCTCATCGCTGAACAAAATTTGTCGAT
>NW_023480469.1:0-2169 GCF_013731165.1 Rhagoletis pomonella | reverse complement strand
GTTTGTAATCGATATTTTTAACTATTTTGTTGGCGATATTTTTTATCATTTTTTTTATCGATATTTATCGATTTGGTCATCGATTTTGATCGATTTTGTGTTCGCTATTTATCAACTTTGTTATCGATATATGTATACCGATTTTGTTATCGATATTTACCGATTTGGTTATAGATATTTATCGATTTTGTTATCGATATTTATCGATTTTAGGATCGATATTTATCTATTTTGTTATGGATATTTTTATCGACTTAGTTATCGACATTTTTATACATTTTGCTATCGATATTTATACATTTTCTTATCGATATTTATCGATTTTGTTATCGATATTTATCGATTTTTTTATCGGTATTTGTCGATTTTGTTATCGATTTTTATATCGATATTTATCGATTTTGTTATCGTTGTTTATCGATTTTGTTATGGATATTTTTATCGATTTAGTTATCGATATTTTAATCGATTTTGTTATGGATATTTTTATCGATTTTGTTATGGTTATTTTTATCAATATTTTTATCGAGTTTCTAATAGAGTTTGCTACCAGTATTATTATCGATTTTTATGGAATTTTTCACCGATTTTGTTATCGATATTTTAATCGGTTTTGTTATCGATATTTTATTGGATGTTACTATCGATTTTGTTATCGAAAGAGTATAAATATAAAAATGAAGATAAAGAAAAACAGAATAACATAAATGTAATTAGAACGAACAGGGTAGAGGTAAGGATCTAGATAGAAAAAATACAAAAAATATAACCTTAAGCATAAGCAGCTGTATGTATGTACATATGTATGTATGTATATTTGTTATGAGACAAAATAGATATATATGTATCGTAAGTTTCACTTCTCCAGTGTAGCCCAGGCGCACTTACGTTTTTTCATTGGAAGTAGCCAGAACCAATTATGCTGCTAATGCGCCTATTTATAGAGCATTAAAAGAGTGCAATATGCTCTCAAACTCTTCTACTATTGATTTTTCTTATACTAAATACAACTTCAATTTAGTTTTAAATGAATTACTAGAATAGATTCGGAACTGTTCATAGTCTCTAAGAATTGTTATATTTCTAGATTGTTAATTAAATAAATAAATAAATAAATAAATATGGGGAAATCCACTTTCGGAAGAAATGGTGTGGCATTCTTGAAAATCAATGTTTTTCGATCGGAAAACTCTGCTCATCTTCAGTGGATAAGCCCAATAATAATACTCAGCTACTTAATAGTTCACTGTATACTTGCCTGGCCGCCTTACCCTCCGCTATGACAGGGTTACTCTTCCTGTGGCTTGTGCTCAGTACACTCAAATTCTCGTCAGTAGTGCTAGTTTTTTGAGGGCATCAACCAGCCGGCCAGAGGCCGCTTTTGCCATTGAGGGTCCTGAAATTATAGTCCCTTACATGCATACATACACATGTATGCTGTACGCATACTCCATGCTCTATTCTGAAAACATTAGGGGTATTCTTTAAGTCTTGCAAAACCCTCGCACGGTATTTTACAAACCGTGCAATGCATACAACGTGCAAGGGTTTTGCGAGACTTAGAGAATACCCCAATTTTAAACCAAAGCAACTAAACACAATAACTCTACAATTGTATCACTAATTAGAAAACTGGTCAGTGTACCATTTAATAACTGTTTATCTGCAACACAAAACTAACTCTATAATTGAAGGCTAATTTACTTATAACTGTGTTCCCCTCTTTTTTGTATGTATTTATACACGTACAAATGTATCTATTTAAATGTTTGTTTATACTGGTTTGCCTATATCAGAGGTGCACAGTTGGCACACTTTGGCTCACAACAACATCAGGTCCCAGAAGTTATGACCAGTGTTGATATCTTAAGTGCAATTGTACTCTTTTCAGTGCAATTAATTAAAAAAATACAAAAGTACAATTTTCCGATTTTAAGTACAATTTCAACATCAAAAATCCTTGTATCAAACTCTCAAATCTCTTCTAGCACTTTAACTCTTAATCCGTTTACATTTAAGTAAATGGATATACCTATATTTCATATTTGCTACAAAATGAAATTATGAATTGTAATTTTGGATGTAAACGTGATTGTGAACAGTAATATTAGTGTTGTGCGTTATGGTGATTGCGAATTCTTATCACAGGCAGGTGAAATATCCCTCATA
>NW_023480468.1:0-2169 GCF_013731165.1 Rhagoletis pomonella | reverse complement strand
TTGCGTATAACGGTACATCTTTCAGAGGTTTAAAAATATTTTGCGTCAGCGATTTGTCATCAAACTGCATTAGATCGTACTACGTACGCTATCCTCGGAAAAGTAAAAAACTTTATTTTCAAACGTTTGCTCAGTTGTACCGAATTCTGGCAGTTTGGAAACGCGCAACACTTTTAATATTTTCATCCAACTTCACAAACTTCAATATTACTTTTTCAAGAAACAAAAATTTGTCTGCTAGTGAATCTGGTGGCATTATTTTAGTTAAATGTCATAAAAAAAGTGAGATGGTCGGCAACAACAACGAATGTCAATAAATTAAGCTACCTTCTGTGTTTGTATCATGGCGTTTTCTCTTCTCGAAATAATGTCCGCAGCCCTTTCACAGCTTTACGTGTTGATTTCGCAAAATATTGCCCACCGACTAAGCAAAAGTGCCATACTTTCTGCTAATATAGCCATTTTGCAGGACAAAAAGGAACCTACTGAAAATGTTTCAATATTTATTTCCTTTGTTAAACAAAAATAAAGTGATGTACAGCATAGCTACGTATAATCTTTATTAACCAACAAAAATTCAATGGATTTACTAGTCTTTCTAATTGTAATTTATGTATTTAAAAAAAAAAAATTAATTCTAGTTGAAACATTTTAGCCGTTTTTAGCCGTTTTTGTCCAATCTAGCCGATCGCCCGAAAAGTTCTGGCAACACTGGTTAGAACGAACGTTTTCCTCGTGCATTACGGCGTGTGTTTAGTTGCCTCTGGCTGTTGCTACTCGTGTTCCCAACGACATCTAGCCGGTCAGCGAAATTATTTAGTAGAATAAGTTAGTAGGAGGGAGTTCCGTAAAAGAATTTGGATTCGAATCGAAGAATACATACAGTGACCAAAATAGAAATTAGGATTCGACATTTTAGTAAGTGTTGGATACTTTTCCTTAGTTTATTTAATGTTTATTCATTATTTTATGAAAGTAAAGCTCTTTTCCTAACAAAAACCATATAATACCAAAAGTCAAGCTTTGTGCAAAAAACTATAAAAATTAATTCTGCAATGGTTCACCAAAATTTCAAACCATTTAATTAGAATCTTAAGAATCTTTGCTTCTCTTTAAAAAAAATGGTCGCACATACTTACTTTGCATGAAAAAAATGCGTAACACCGTCAACAAAAAAAAAAATCTTGCCAAAAATTAATGGTAAGCCTTAGCGACTTAAAATTGCACTTTATTATACTAAAATTTAACGAATTTTTATAACCAATTTTACGGAGTAAAAATCTCGATAAAATTATCCTACAAATTTGTGATGTTACTTAAAGTATACTGTTTCAGGGCTAATACATCTAGGATCATTGAAGAAGGCTTTAATAACTGTAAGCTGTTGTGGAAAAAAATTGGAAAATAATTTTTTGCCCGTATTCGGCTCTCATAAATATGGTCAAAAATTGACTGTAAATTGTATCGTACGTGACAATGAATTTTTTCTTGTGAGCGAAATTACCATATGTGCAGAGAAATTAAAATGTCTTATTTAGTATTGATGGTGCTAGCCAAAGCAGAGAAAAACTTTCCTGTAAAATTTGGTTTTTGTAACATACGATAATTTTGCGCAAAGATATACATATTTGTGTTCGTATGGAATAGTAGCTTATGTCGAGAAGCTGGCTTTAGTATAATGCGGCATTCCCTTTATCCTTTAAACGACAAGGAATTTTTTGATGAGACTTAATAAGAATATTGACTAGTTAGTATCGGAACTACTTCTGCACGTTTATTTGCCAAAAGTTCGTCAACGGCTCGGCGCCACTGAGTCATTCGCAATTCTATGTTGCAAATCCCGCATTATAGCTTTTCGACATAAGCTACTATTCCATATGAACACGGATTAGTATATAACCCTCTTAAGATGATAAAACACTACTTATATTTTATACAAGTTCAAGGCCAGAGACTTGCGTTTCAGTGGCGATGAAACGCTGATTGTCTTGTGGATGGTTATTGTGCATATAATAAATATATTACAAAGCTAAAAGCAATTCTTGACATCCAAAAATTTATTTCGAAAATACTCTTAGCTTCCTACCAAAATGTCTGTTTTCTAACGATCTCCGTCGAACTAGTCCTTCCAGACCGTCTTAAACTGGGGTTTCATGGGCGATAAGGGAA
>NW_023480467.1:0-2169 GCF_013731165.1 Rhagoletis pomonella | reverse complement strand
ATCAAGAAGAAAAGGAATTATGCAGAAAAGAAAAAGATCTGGACAAACAAAAATGCAATGTAGCTGTATACGATCTACAGGCAGTTCTTTCATTGCCAAAAGGATTTTCCTCAAGCTTCTATTATAAAAGTAAAATAAATTGTTATAATTTTACAATCAGTGACCTTAAAGCGAAAGTGGTAGATTGCTTTTTTTGGACCGAAACCGAAGGAAAGCGTGGTTCAAATGAAATAGGAACATGCGTACTTTTATATATTGAAAATCTTGTACAAAAGTCAGTCAATGTTCAAGATTTTGTCTTAACATTCTATTCCGACAACTGCTGTGGACAGCAAAAAAATAAATATATACTATCAATGTATTATTATGCGGTTCAGAAATACAATTTACGAAGCATTACACATAAATATTTAATTCAAGGCCACTCTCAAAATGAAGGAGATAACGTACATAGTGTAATAGAAAGACAAATAAAAAGACATTTAGGTAGCAAACCGATATATATACCAGATCAATATATCACGTTAATAGCAACCGCCAAAAAGACTGGTCCACCATACACAGTTCACGAATTATCGCATAATGAATTTTACGACCTGAAGTTACTACAAGAAGAATGGGATCAAAATTTTTTTCTAAATGAGGCCAACCACAAAGTTAATTGGCGTAACATTAAAGTTCTACGCGTGGATAAGGACAACATTGACTCTTTTTTGTATAAAACGCCGTATAAGGACACAGAGTTTATAAAAGTCAATGTACAAAAAAACAACTTAAAGTCTACTGAATATTGGAATAGCTACAAGTAAGTTGTTTTTATATTACAAATAATAGAAAAATATTATTGTTTAGCTTTATGAATGTCTTTTCTTTTATACCCTGGTAATTGTTATAATTTTTCAGAATCAAATTTTGTATGTGCATATTTATACTACTGAAAACATAACTGATTTTTTTTGTAAATTTTTAATTATTTCAGCCTACGCCCTCTTTATTTGGAAAATTTGCCTTTATCAGAAGTTAAAAAACGAAATATAGGAGACCTGGTCAAAAAGAACATTATTCCAAAGAGTTTTTATGAGACATACTATAAAAACTTAATAGACACTTAATTTAAGTTTAATTCATTGATAATTTTTTTTTTAATAAGCAATAACTTTTGTTTCGAATTACTGGAAATGAATAAATGTTAATAATTTTTATTAAACATCAATAAATTGGCATTCCTGTATTTTATAAATAATATTTATCAATTCGAGGAATATTTTTCTTTCTTTTTTTTCTTCGCAGATATGATCTGTCAAACTTTAGAATTTTTCGTAATTCTGACCAATCACGTACTTTTTCAAATCGTTATATCCATTAGCGCACACAAGGGGTGGGTTTTGGGGTTCATACCCCCCCCTAAAGCTAATAACCTCAAATACGAACTGTATCTAAAAGCTAAGAATCCAGCTCTCAAGAAAAATCACAAGAAATATTTTTAATTATTTCTGTTGCTTGAAAAATAGCTTCCCTTTCGCTGTAAATTTTCTTGAAGAAATAAATATACGAACATTTTTCTTGAGAGCTGCAAACTGATTTAAGAAATTTTGATAAAGTATTTAAGAAATTTCTTGTGCGTCATTTGTGTACATATTTGAATTTTTCGCTTTTCTTGAGAGCTATTAAAAGTATAAAAAGCACCATCTCCATCGAAAACCAGCAGCAAGATTCCAGCATTTTCTATAGCCGATTTTTATCGCCAAAAATCTCCAAAAGAATAGCAGGAACGCCTAACACCACGCAACATTTAGTTACATGGCAGACTTGGCCGATTAGTTACATATTAGTAGTAGATATAAAGAGAAATAAGCCTGCAAAAATGTAGGTGGCAACAAAATCGAATAATTTCTAATTTAAATTCGGTGCCGTGCAATAATGTCAATGGAATTAAGGTCATATTCTCTTCTGTAAGGAAGTTAATGTCAATGACATTAGTATATACTGAGGGAAATAATGCATAGTAAAAATGAATATTTTATATTTGATTATCGTTTAAAAATGTTCGTATTTAAAAATAATATTTTCATGCAAAATTTATTACGCACGTATTTGACTGTTCACATCTCAGTATGTACATATATCGCACTTGTTACGTTAAAGCGTAACAACTCAAAATTTCCAAAT
>NW_023480466.1:0-2169 GCF_013731165.1 Rhagoletis pomonella | reverse complement strand
ATCCGCGATCTGGTTTTTCACTATTAGAATCGGAAAGAGCTCCCCTAATTATTGTAATATAGTAACTGAAGCCTAGATAAAACGAAATTTAACAAAAAACTAAATAAAAGCTAAAAAAAAATTGTAAATAAGATTCACTAAACACATAGACTTATTGAAATAAAATTATAAATTATCAACAAAACTGAAAGTTAAAAGCAACAAAAATTATGCAATTAAAAAAATCGTATGTTTCAAAATTTAAATACATAAAAACTTATGAATTCACAGCAAATGAAACTAAATAAAGAAGTAACAAAAACAGAAAAGAGTAAGAAGGAAACCAATTCTACAAATACCGATATAATCAGCTGAGAACATTCGCACATTTTAATGAATTGAAAAACAAACACAGCAAAAAATGTTTACTTAAGAATTAGAATTAAAACAAAAATATTTGCAATAAAAAATAAATAAATTACGAAACGAAAAAGTAAAACAAAAAACATAATAATAAAGAAGAGTGACATTAAATATTGAAAAAAGCCCAATGGTCTCAGTAAATTTTTGGGGAGGCAAGTTTAAGTGTCTGCTACTAGGGAGTAGTCAAAAATTTAACTTGCAATTGTCCGCTGGATAATCGAAGTTCAGAATTTGCTAAAAAAAAAAAAAATTTCGCTTTTGTATTGTAAGTATGATTCTGCAATTGTTGTTTCGAACCCTGGCACTGTGATGCATCTCACATTCAAGTATTGATGGACAAAGGTTAACCGCGATGCCGAGCTCTCGAAGAGCGTTTGAGCGCTTTTGAAATTAATTGTTATCAACCTTGAACGCAGTCTTACACGGCTTTTTAGAACTCTTCCAATTTGAAGCTACGCCCTACACTTTTCCAAAACCGAAATCCATGCCCAGATGAGCACCAGTTAGCAGCCATATTCGATTTAATTTGCATATCAAACGCTCAAAGAAAAATTATTTTTAATGGCATTCTCTTTTATAATAATCTCAATGATTTACTCCATCTCCTGAGCGTTTGTAAAAGTTAAACCAAAAACAAAAAAAAATAAATAAAAAAAATTAACTATTCCACTGCCGTTAACATCAACTGCTGCAAATCATTGAAAGTTAATTTTCGACGCGTTTCCGGCTACATCGTGTGCGTGCGCGCACATATTCGCACTACATACATATGTATGTACCTACACATATTTACACATATTATTCACAGTGTAATAAGAAAATGAGAAGAATAATATGGAAATTGGAAAATTTATTTCCAGCGCCAAAAATTAACTTTTCTGCAAAGGAGAAGATGAGACGGTTAATTCTGTTGCTTGCCTTGGCATTTTTTGGTACTGTTTGTTCAGTTGCCTTCGAATCATGGCGTGCGGCGATAGTTAAAAGCATATTTTTTCCTTTTCTGGAAATGAGCACAAGAGCTGGGAAGGGCCTAGTTACAGCGTACACTGCCGACGCGTTAAGATGCTTTGCGGCGACAAAGTCACGTCGCGCGTACGTACGCACATCGTCGTCGTTTAAACTTCATTAATCACATGCGCAACGCACATGCTTACACATTTTCGCTTCTTCCGGCTGATGTTGAACGATACTGAGTGTTCCTGTGTGCTCGTGCAGAGCGAAGTGATGAGGATGAAACTTCCCTGTGGGGAAAATCTCTAGTTCTGAACTGGTGCGCTTCTAGTAGATTTAGACCCAGTACTGGTTCGCGATAAATCTCTTTTGCATGCAAGCAACTGGCGAATTTAACATGGCGATGTCCTAGGAAGTGTCAATTGCCCCCCGCTGCATCCCTTTTTCGATAGTTCTGAACTAGTCCTAAATTCTATAGTTCCGAACCAGTTCTAAAATCGACAGACGAAAGAAAAAAGTATCATGATTTTTCCATCTTTATGGTTCTTCCGTGTGTGCGATTTTAAGTTATTTTGGAAGAAATGTGTTTTCAATTTGAAATTAAATTTGTTTGAATGATTGTAAGAAATGTACGTTTACATACGTTTAGCTGTAGCTGAGTTCGCAGAGGTGCTCGCTGTTATTTCTTAGATTCCAGACGGTCCCAAGATGTTGAAATGTTAACACAAATTTTAGTTTTGTATTACCAAGCTATGAAAAAGCATATGCGAAGCACAGAATAGAAGCGTATATGAACGAAAAAGCCGCCGAACACAT
>NW_023480465.1:0-2170 GCF_013731165.1 Rhagoletis pomonella | reverse complement strand
GCGAATACTGCGGCAACACAAAGCGAACAACGAGAAATAGGCAGAATGTTCGAGGAATGACGTAGAATGTTCCACAAAGAGAAACGTCAAGTTGGATGAACACTGCGAACAGCGAGAGAAAGAGAATGAGCGATAAACTTCAGAATGTTCTAGAGTTGCCATAAGTGCCAGCGCAGGTATATAAGGGCGCCGCCACAGCGAAGTGAGTTAGTTACAAGTCAGCAAGCTACTAGTAAAGTGAGCAGAGAAGTGAGTTGCGAATAAGCAAGCTATAAGTTTAATTGTGTTAACAAGTTTAGTAAAGCGTTGTTATTGCTTTAACAAGTATTCTAAAGTGTTTTTACTGTATTACCAAGTATTGTAAATTGTTTGTTGTACAATAAAGTTAATTGTACTACAATTTGGTCATCGTGAGCATTTATTTAACAATCCAGCGATACGAGTCCGAGTATATTTGGGAAATCCCTCAAGGTTTCGAGGATAATCGTAACAATTGGTGTCAGAAGTGGGATTGTTAAATAAATCCCGAAGGATAAACTACTGAAAATGGCGAAAATTCAGGATCTAAAGATTGAGGAACTCAAGCAGGAGTTGGAGAAACGAAATTTAGCAACCTCCGGAAGAAAAGTGGAATTACTATCACGGCTGCGAGAGGCTATGGAAAAGGAAGGTATCGACGTTGATAAATACGACTTCCATCATGAGGACGACGCGACATCAACGAAGGACGAACAGAAGGATGAGGCTGCTTGTTCGTCGAAGGATGTGCAGCGGACATCCGGGAAGGTTGAAGAACAGCAAAAGGCTCCTAGTTCATCAACAGTTATGGACATGAACACATTATTAGCCGCCATGTCCCAGATGTCATCAAAGCTGTCGTCCCAGCTGGAGACCCAGAACATGTACATGTCATCGCAGCTAGATGAAAAGATTACTCAGCTAGAGCAGAATTTATTCAAAGATAATGCGGAACTCAGAGAGACACAGGATAAAATCGAGGAGCGGCAAGACAAAATCGAAGACCTAATTAAGGAGAAAGTTGAGGCTAAGGTAGAAGAATTGGAAGGTCGTCTCCGAGAAATGCAGTTGAATCGTCCACCTTCTTCGACCAGCGCGCCCAAGGTAAAGATTCCATCCTTTGACGGCATGATTCCTTTCCAAGTCTTTAAGCTCCAGTTCGAAAAGACGCCTACAGCAAACAACTGGAGCATGGACGATAAATCCGCTGCTCTGTTCGTGGCATTAAAAAGACCTGCAGCGGAAATATTGCAGACTATTCCCGACTGTGAAAGGAACAATTACGATGCCTTAATGGGTGCAGTGGAAAGACGTTATGGTAGCGAGCACAGTAGACAGATTTACCAGATGGAGCAGGAGAATCGCTGCCAGAAATCCAACGAGACTTTACAGGAATTCGCCTCTGAGATTGAAATGTTGGCACATTTGGCAATTGGAGACGCATCTGGTGAGCACCTTGAGAGGGTAAAAATCCAGAGGTTCATCAACGGAATGCGGGACGTGTATACCAAGCGAGAGACGTACGCGAATCCAAAGCCAACATTTACTGAAACTGTCTCGTATGCTCAGACGCGTGAAACGGCGGCGCTCCTAAGTAGACCAGCCTACAAAGCACATCGCGTGGAAGTAGAAACGCCGGACGAGACAAATGAAATGCTGAAGAAGATTATCCAACTTCTGGGCGAGAAAAAGCATGGCTCTGGCAAATGTTTTAAATGTGGGAAGCCAGGCCACTTCGCCCGCGCTTGCATCGCAAGTTCCAGTGGACTCAATAATTCAGCAGGACGCAAACGCAGGGCTGAAGGAGACGAAGCCTACTCCAATCAGTCGTTAAACTGAAACGAGCCAGCAGGAAGGGCCGCGTGCTGGCTCCAGAAGTTGAAGGGCCCATAATCTCCGTCTCACAAATTGGCCGGAAAGCATGCAACCTCGCTATTGGTGGATGTGTGTATGGGCAGGAGAGAGTACTGACAGTGGATACTGGAGCGACACGTTCCATTATTCGACCGGATTTGGCCACTTTTTATGTGAAGCCACTACCTGGAGCAAATCTGCAGACTGCAACAGTCATCATGCAGAAGTCATCATTGGCGTGGATTTCTTACTTGGCCAAGGCATGAAGATTGACCTAAAGAGAATGATCCTGACAGAT
>NW_023480464.1:0-2170 GCF_013731165.1 Rhagoletis pomonella | reverse complement strand
AATATGGGTAGCAAATGGGAGCTGTTGATGATTGCTATAGTATAGAGTATTTTTAAGGCCCCTCCGTAACTAGGGTCTCGAGATATAGACCAAAACGTGGACCTGGATAACCCTAGGATGTGTTTGAACCACATGAGTATCCATTGTAAGTTGTTGATAAATGCTAATGAAAAGAGGACTTTTCTTTTCGCTGGGTAACTAAGGACTCCAGATATAGACCAATTGGGAACTCGCCTTCAGGTTAAGAGATTGCATTCTTATGTACTACAACCAGTTAAAATGGTATATTCAATCACATAACAATATAATATTTTTACCTGAAGGCGAGTTCCCAATTGCAAAATCAGAAACAGAGAATCGGCCGTTGGAATGTATCAAACAACTTTTTTATTGTACTTACCTTTCTACTTCCACTCATTTCGATGTAAGAATAAGCACAAAGTATTTTTATTTGAGAATGGCACATTTTGTTCGTGCTTACATTTTGTGTGAAGAGATATGTGCACGTAGACAAAAATATTAATCAGCATGTTAAAAACAAATCAAAACAAACACCTCATTACTTATTTCCTTCATGGTAAACGTTTCAAAAATTTCACCACACATATGTTACATATTTTTTTTTATTTAACTCGTACCTACTTGAAAAGCTGAAAAGCGCTCAATGTATGGTGAAGTTATTTTTAAAAACACATCCCACTTAGCAACGGATTATACGTTTTCATATTAACATACATACATCAATAATAGTTTAATCATTTACTAAACGATTTGTTACCTACTTAGCTACGCTCTTTCGCTCTCAAAATGTATGAACTTTCGTCTTAACTAGCATACTTATTATTCCCACCTACAAACTTACTTGCATGATTGAATGTGTTTTTCCAAATATTCTTCAGAATTACAGAAATCATGATTGGTTGAGAGAACGCGCCATTTTAGCACCGAAGAACATTCATATCAATGCCATTAATTTTCAAATTCAAGCAAAACTCCCAGGTGTAGTCACGGCATATAAATCAATTGACAGTGCTATGAATCAAGATGAGGCAATGAATTATCCAACTGAATTTTTAAATTCATTAGAACCGGCTGGTATGCCACCGCATTGCTTGAATCTGAAAGTGGGTTCTTTGATTATATTATTGCGAAATATTAATCCACCAAAACTGTGTAATGGCACCAGATTGGCAGTGAAAAATTTATTGCCAAATTTGATTGAAGCTACGATCTTAACTGGTAAATCAAAAGGAGAAGTTTGTTTAATACCGCGTATCCCTATGATTCCAACTGATATGCCATTTGAATTCAAACGATTACAATATCCTGTGCGTTTATCATTTGCGATGTCCATCAACAAAGCTCAAGGGCAAACACTTAACGTTTGTGGTGTGAATTTGGAGGAATCATGTTTTTCACATGGCCAACTTTATGTTGCCTGTTCCAGAGTCGGTACTCCGAGCCGTTTGTTTATTCATGCTCAAAATGGAAAAACAAAAAAATATTGTTTATCCAAATGTTTTGGATTAAGTTTTAAAATAGCTAGCAAATAATTAAATATATTTTTTTTTTATAAATGAGTTTGATTTAATATTTCACTTTATACGTAGCGAAGCACGTACCGGGCCGCTAGTACATACATAAAAATGTATTTAAATAATGCAGGCAATGATTCAACTTTTTTGGTTTTGGTTTTTTTCGTTGGCTTGCAACTTTTTTGGCAGCAGCTCAGCATTTGTCAGACAACTGAAAAGGAAAACAACTCAGAGGAATACAAAAAAAAAGCAAACGAGGAATGCGACGTGAAAGTTTTATCATGATAAAAATATAGTAAGGTAGAACCGCTGAGAGTCACTTTTAAAATTCTTGACGTTTCCAAACAATTTAATTTTTAAATTTACTCACAAACTCACACACACATTTTCATTTTCAATCTCAAGCAACAACAATTTCGAACAATTTCAATTTTTTATTTTCACTTTTATATGATTTTAAAATGTTGGCAAACTTCAAAAAAAAATCATGGCCGACAAATTGAGAGAACGGTTCTACCTTGCTATGTTTTTATCATGAGTTTTATTATTGAATTTCATCTGAAAGTATCTGTGACAGTGAAAATGTTCAACGAACTTTATGCGTGTGTTTGTGTGTATGTATGAACATACATAAG
>NW_023480463.1:0-2170 GCF_013731165.1 Rhagoletis pomonella | reverse complement strand
CGTTCAATGCCAATAAATGGACCAAACTGTGCGAGCGAATTATTTTTTATTCTTTTTTATCGTTCATTCACCCTGAATGAAAATAATCCAGATTTTAGGGTGAAAGAAAATCTAAGCGCACTGGCAAGGTGAATATTTGAATGTGGCTCGTGCGTACGTTCGCGTGTGTGTTTGCGTACCCACTGGCAAGAGTAGTACAGTGAAACTATCTACATTATAAGGTAACTGTATCTTAACTGGTGGGAAATAGCTGCGAAGTGAAACAGTTGTTATAGTCGCGAGATGTCGCTCTGGTTGCAAGGCTTAGAAAATAGGGAACGTTTATTGACAAGTTTTCACTCGATCTTTTTTTTATTTAATTTCAATAATTTTTTTTATATAAACATAGTTTATTTAAAAAAAAACAGTATAAATTCAAGTTTAAAACTTTGTGCAATATTTAAAAAAAATCAACAAAATTTCGTAAAAATTTCGAGCTTTTTAGTTAGATTTCTTAGAAAGATTTTGAGTGTGAAATTTAGTAAAATAAAGTAGCCAGAATTTACCTTTGATTTTTAGCAATATTTTGTTTTTAAAAAAGGAGAAAGTTATCAATTCGTCGAAATATTTTTTTTTGTTTTTTATGTATGTTATCGCATAACTTTGGACCACGTTAACCGATTTCGATAATTCTATTTCCATCGGAAAGGTAA
The DNA here is from genome assembly GCF_013731165.1 of Rhagoletis pomonella. Classification (NCBI taxonomy): domain Eukaryota; kingdom Metazoa; phylum Arthropoda; class Insecta; order Diptera; family Tephritidae; genus Rhagoletis; species Rhagoletis pomonella. The sequence continues at coordinate 1,478 of NW_023480463.1, read as the reverse complement.
CGTCTCACAGGTGGTACTAACTTAGTTTATATCCGATCATTGGATCATGAAAAAATAGCGAAACACCTAAATTTTTATAGGCGAGTTGAAGTCGGTTGTGTTTTTGCTTGAAAATTACCTTTTAATAACTCGTTAAGTTTTTGAAATGGAATTCTCATATAATGTGCTCTTGAATTTTACCATTAAACTGAGCAGACAAATTTTCTCTTTCGACTTTGTTGATCCACAGCGCAATTTTGGGTATGAAGTTCCTGATTTTACATAAATGTATTGGAAATTTAGACTCACAGAACTGATGCAGAAGGTCTTTGTTCTTGAACAAGAATGGTTTCAATTTCTCTCTCAGTTCTAACCAAAATAAAAAGCGAACGGAACAAACCGAGTTATTGGCAAAAGTTGCAAGATTTTACGCGAAGAATTTTTGCTGGTAAACTCTGATTATATCTCAAACCATTCGCTATTTTGTGCTGTCAACGCAAATTGAATGTTGGAAAAAAAAAGTAAAGCACATCTACCTATTGTAGGCCTTTTCCTTTTTCGCCTTTACATCTGCGTAAACACAAAATAGCGTACTGGATGTATTTCACATAATTATTAGTTTTTGCCCGAAAAGCGTTCCCGTACTTTTTGGTTTTCCTCTCTTTCTTTTTCAGGCTAAATGGTTTGAAAGACGTTGGAGCTCATTTCTCGTATATTAAATTTTTTAAATTGACCACTTCGGGTGTTTCCATGGACCACTGTTCTATTTATAAAGTCATCTACGACTTGGTTGCTCATAAAGGAGTTTAATATTTTTTCTTGCACTTTGGACCAGTATAAAGTTCAATTCACACTCTCTATGTGCGTATGAATATATGCGTAGGTATGTAAGTACGTTGCTCACTTGGCAGACAAATCGAAATAAATCGTGAATAAGCTGTCGTAAAGCAAACTAGCAATGGACAGGACATTGAAAATACGATTTTCCAATTCCTAGTTGGCATTGGCATTCACTGAGGTGCACACATATATATGTTTTTTTTTTTTTTTTTACGAGGAGGAAGCATCGAAAGCCTATACCCGTCAGTGTGGGACTTTAACCCGAACTAAACCTCCTACTGTCCGAGTACCGAACCCCCCGGTACCACCGTCAAGTATTTCGTCGGGAGGCGGTTGAGCACTAGACTCGCACGTTCGTTCCAGTCGGTTGGTAGGCTTTGCCACGTCTTGTTTAAGGATAATTACCCTTTTTTAACTATTTATTCATTTATCTCTTAGATACCACTTATTATTTTCGCCTTTATAGACAGTAAGAGCAAAAACCTTAAAATGCCTTATGCGACGAGTTTCAAGCCCGCATACGTATGTATATTGCCTTTGCGGTTTGAACGCTCTAGGTTCCAATCCGCACCAACGCCCCATGTGGACGAAATTCGAAACTGCACTTTATTTGCGGCTGGAACGCCCTAGGTTCCAGTCCGCGCCTATTTTCGATTGCA
>NW_023480462.1:0-2170 GCF_013731165.1 Rhagoletis pomonella | reverse complement strand
AAAACTGAAATAATGCTTGAATTTATTGTGCTACTGCCAAGTTAAGATTATTTAAGTATTTTGTCCACAATCAAATTTGTTCTGGTTCGAAAATGTCTCTTTTTTTGTGGTATGTAAAAATGTCGATAGTACTCTCAGTAGTATCGAATATTTTACACCTTCGCTATTGGCTTACTAGATTTTTCCAACACTACTCTGAAGACTTGCCAAACTTTTCTTAATCAGCTGGTATAAAATATTGTGCAATATTAGGTTCGTTCGCGTAGCTGTTAATTGTTCATGTTTAACCAAAACTTACAGGTTTTTGCGTTCGCGTACGCAAAAAACTTGCAAAGTAGGGGAAATTGAGAGAGCAAAGTGACATTTCATTTTGAGGGGAAGCTGTTAGTTTCTGTTGGAAAAATTTTTGCCAACAGCAATTTGCCAACAGGGAAACAGCTGATCAAAAACAGCTGGTTGGCATTTACGCAAATCACAAAATTTAATTTGATGGTTTGGAAGATAAAAATTACAAAATGCGACTAATTAAACTTGTAAGAAATAAGTAGTTATTTGTTTAATCAATAAACTGTGTCAGTATAACACTTTGCGATGACTTTTCGTACGTTTTAAATTTTACACTTTTGTATGTAAACAAAAATTATATCAGCTGTTCGTCTAACTTGCAAGTTTCTGCAAATTTTCTGTTCGCGTACTATTTTGGATATTTCTCTCTTGTGAGCGAACATATGACATTTCGCCGGAATTTGGCAGTTGGTTGGTTTCTGTTGGAGATTTTAAACGAACGCACCTATTACGAGCTTGCACGGATACACCGATAATTCTTCCTTTGCAGGAACTCTTGAAATCTCTCTTAACCTTTATAATTAGTTTATATAACAATCATGCGAATCACTATATTCAAATAAAAAGTAAGTTAAGGAAAAAATGTCTTTCAAAGGAATGACTTAGTTCAAAAATTGCCCAGTAATTTAAATTGATAAAAGAAAACGGTTGCCAGAATTAACCAGAAAAACCCAATGCATTGTTTTGGACCGTTTCCCCATGTACTATATGAAGGTATTTATATATACATATTTTAAAAACTTGAATTACAGCTAATTTAACCTCGACAACAGTACAAACAAATTAATATAATCGAGAGTTTCGTGGTTTTTAGAGATTCTACTGATGAGTTGTAACTGTTACAACCTCGCACTGTAAACGGGATGTTGTAGGTATTAATACCTATTAGGTTACCTGGTTGAAAACTATTGGCCTTCAGCGTACCTTGTTTTCGTAAACTTAATATAAAATATTTATAACAAAAAAACCCGTTCACACGACAGTCGGGTCTACTTAACCGGAGCACCCAGATTTATATTTGGCCAAGGACTGTCCCTGCAGTATCATTCCCCTAAAACTCTGGGGAATTTGTATGCTGTTACAACAACAACAACAGCTGGATAGGTGTGACTACCCAAATTTTTAAAAACGTTGCTTACTAACGTACTGAAGTATCATGGAAATTAAGAAAAGGTAGTTAAAACCAAATCAATTCCAAGATATGGATGTACAAATACATATCAACTTCTGCAGAATACGATACGCTTACCTCTCAATTCGGCGGCCAAGGGACCAACAGTTTTCTACTCGCTAGGACTCTGCCGTAATATTGTAAGGCCGTTAACATGTTCATCTTTAATACAAGTAACCATCTCTTTGTTAAGCACATGCAGACATATATCATTTAATTAATGCCAAGGTAAGCTTTGCAATCATCCGTATGCATTCAGAAGGAACTCCATCGTAAATAGCCCATATAGGTCAGTTCTATATCCAATCATAAAAAATTTACCTCATCACAAAGATTATTTTATGTTGACGGGCAAAATTTAATTGTTGTACTTTCGTTGACATTTACAACAATCATTTGAAAAACTCAATATTAACGCATTATAAATCTATTCACAAAAATATTCTAATAATTTACATTTTTAAGCTTTCTCCACTTGTTCAGCACTTTTCGCCTCAGGTTCATTTTCAGTTTTCTTAGCATTATCAGAAGATTCTGCCGCTATTTTATCAGCTATTTCCGCCAGCCGCTCACGTCTATAATCCTTTCGTGCTTCATCTAGCAAAATATTGTGTATCAAATTACGATTGTTCGAATAGTCAGGCAATAATGATG
>NW_023480461.1:0-2170 GCF_013731165.1 Rhagoletis pomonella | reverse complement strand
TTTTTTATTGAATTCAAATGAATAAAAACACATTTTTCTAAAATATTTCTCAATTTACATTTTAAAATTTTTTCTGAAACTTGAATGTGCGGAGAATGGGAGAATTGAAAATTAGGTGATCTCAGCTGTTTTCAAATGTAAACAAACAAAATGGCGCTTTCCATACTTGTAAGCCTATACAATGAAAAAAACTCAAATCAAATTACTAAAAAAAAAAAAATATTCTGAAAGCTTGTCAAAATTTGGGGCGACAATTTTTTCGACCACAGTATGTATGTAAGAGCGTGTGTGAATCGGCGAGCAAAGATTGTTGATGTGTGTAATTTTTCGTTAAATAAAAGCTTAAATTGATGAATTGCAATCAACGATGGTAGATGTTTTCTTAAAATATTAATTTCACTTCAATTTGTAATATTTTATTCCGCATAGATCTTCGGTTATCAAAAATTTACCGCTGTCAAAAAAGATTTCATGTAACATAACTGTCCCACCATAGTAAAAATATTATTCAACAGCTTTCCCCATAGAACTTTGTTACCGATTCACACACGCCCTAAGTATTATATTTAAATTTTTTTTTTGTTCACTAACTTTACAAAAGTTTTGGTTGATTTATGAATACATAGATAAATAAAATTGAGAAATAAAATAAACAGAAAGATAAGGAGATATTTATGGGTGAGGAATTTTACGAAATTTCAGGCAAAATCGGGGAATTTCATAGTCGAAATTGGGGAATTCTCAAAACTGAGTTGGCTACCCTGATGCATATACACATATATATACATATTTATGTGTGCATACATACTTACATTATCAGTTGCATTTCATACATATTAATTAATTACATATTCTTAAAATCAGTTACTGGCTAACCAGAATGTAGTACATCAGCTACATCAGCAATAATACACTACAACCACAGCTACATGCATATTGTGTGCAGTTTTCAAGCAAACATTTTTTTATAAAAATATGGTTCATGCTTTAACAAAAACTATGTATATAAATCACAGTTTCAAACTTTATACAGAACTTAGAAAAATTCCACAAATTTGTATCTAAATTTCGAGGTTTTTAACCAACCTGCATTGATTTTTAATAATTTTTTTTGCTGACGGCTTTTACGTTGTTTTTTCATATAAATAGTGAAGCTTAGGAAAACTGGTGTTGATTTTCTTTTTTCATGTTCAAATGGAAAAAAGTGCAAAACGCTGTCAACAAAAAAAAAAAATTTAAATATAAATGCGATTTTTTTAGCCGCTTATATTTTATAAGCTTGTTAACTGCATACCCAAAAAATTTCTGAAAATTCTGGTTAAAAAGCTCGACATATAGATACAAATTTGTGGAATTTTTCTAAGTTCTGTATAAAGTTAGAAAGTGTGATTTATAAAGTTTTTGTTAAAGCATGAACCATATTTATATAAAAAATATCAAAAAAATTTTAGCTTGAAAAACATTGTAAATATTAAAAACGAAACACCATTCATCCATTTTTGACCGCCACTGTATGTATGTGGTCCTCACAGTGTAATAAGCACACTATAAACATTCACAAATACCTGTCGCAATAACGGGCAGAAAAAATGAAACATTTAATTTAATTTAATTTTTAATTTATTTAATTTAATTTTTCTCTTTATTTGACCATTGATATAAATATAAAAATGTTTCCTCTCAAGGCTTACAGTTTAGAAGTAAAATTCCTTATTAGCTATGTAGTAGCGTGGGCCGAAAATCCGCTTTTTATACCTTTCATGAGCATGAAATGGTATTATAACTTTGGTCCGATGTTTGTAAGTACCAGAATAAGAATAGATAGACCCATTAAAATGTATACTTAAATGATCAGAACGGCGAGCTGAGTCGACTTAGCCATGTCCGTCTGTCCGTCTGTCTGTCTGTCTGTCCGTCTGTTTGTATGCAATCTAGTCTCTCAGTTTTCGAGATATCCGGATCAAATTTGGTAGGTGGGTGTATTTTTATAATGTATTAATCATTTGTCGGAACCGTAGCTCTCATACAACTGATTGTTCAGATATAAGATTTTTCGTTATAACTCCTCCATTTAAGTAGCTAGGCACATGAAATTTTGCACTGTGGTCACTCATTTTCAAAAAAATACTTTCGGTGAAAATGGCGAAGATCGGGTCGCTATAACCTATAT
>NW_023480460.1:0-2171 GCF_013731165.1 Rhagoletis pomonella | reverse complement strand
TATTGATAGTTACAAGTTTGAAAAGTAGATGACTTCGTTCATTTGGGGACCAGCATTAATACCAATAGTAATGTCAGCCATGAAATCCAACGGAGAATTACTCCAACCAACAAGTGCTACTTTGAACTGAGTAGGCAATTTAGAATAGGGCTGGTTTTCCAGCATTTGTCCTCTTTGAAATCTAGCCGATAAAAAAATGTATTTTCGTATTTCGGTATTATTTTAAAGACTACAAATTCAGAAAATATCTTTTATGATAATATCATACAGATTTCTATAAATCTTTTACTCGCTGCGACATAAAATTTATAAAATTCCGTAATGGATCTGCTTTGATAACATTCCATCAAACTTCCTCTAGAACTCAATTCGACTCAGGAAATGCTTTGGCAGTCATATTTGCTAGCAAGGTCTTCATTATATTCCAAAGGCCCACGATTGGATTTTCAGTGCCTTCTAATGACGGAGACAGTTTATTTCCCCAACAGCTCGTTCTATGCGCAAATGTTGCTCTTTACGATTTTGATAATTTTTCTTAAATTCGGGAAAATGAGTCGGAATATGTACCATATCGCTACATTTTCCAAACTACATACTTATAACGGGTGATTTTTTAAGAGCTTGATAACTTTTTTTTTAAAAAAAAAACGCATAAAATTTGCAAAATCTCATCGGTTCTTTATTTGAAACGTTAGATTGGTCCATGACATTTACTTTTTGAAGATAATTTCATTTAAATGTTGACCGCGGCTGCGTCTTAGGTGGTCCATTCGGAAAGTCCAATTTTGGGCAACTTTTTCGAGCATTTCGGCCGGAATAGCCCGAATTTCTTCGGAAATGTTGTCTTCCAAAGCTGGAATAGTTGCTGGCTTATTTCTGTAGACTTTAGACTTGACGTAGCCCCACAAAAAATAGTCTAAAGGCGTCAAATCGCATGATCTTGGTGGCCAACTTACCGGTCCATTTCTTGAGATGAATTGTTCTCCGAAGTTTTCCCTCAAAATGGCCATAGAATCGCGAGCTGTGTGGCATGTAGCGCCATCTTGTTGAAACCACATGTCAACCAAGTTCAGTTCTTCCATTTTTGGCAACAAAAAGTTTGTTAGCATCGAACGATAGCGATCGCCATTCACCGTAACGTTGCGTCCAACAGCATCTTTGAAAAAATACGGTCCAATGATTCCACCAGCGTACAAACCACACCAAACAGTGCATTTTTCGGGATGCATGGGCAGTTCTTGAACGGCTTCTGGTTGCTCTTCACTCCAAATGCGGCAATTTTGCTTATTTACGAAGCCATTCAACCAGAAATGAGCCTCATCGCTGAACAAAATTTGTCGATAAAAAAGCGGATTTTCTGCCAACTTTTCTAGGGCCCATTCACTGAAAATTCGACGTTGTGGCAGATCGTTCGGCTTCAGTTCTTGCACGAGCTGTATTTTATACGGTTTTACACCAAGATCTTTGCGTAAAATCTTCCATGTGGTCGAATAACACAAACCCAATTGCTGCGAACGGCGACGAATCGACATTTCACGGTCTTCAGCAACACTCTCAGAAACAGACGCAATATTCTCTTCTGTACGCACTGTACGCATTCGTGTGGTTGGTTTAATGTCCAATAAAGTAAACTGAGTGCGAAACTTGGTCACAATCGCATTAATTGTTTGCTCACTTGGTCGATTATGTAGACCATAAATCGGACGCGCGAAACACATTTCGAACCGAACACTGATTTTGGTAATAAAATTCAATGATTTGCAAGCGTTGCTCGTTAGTAAGTCTATTCATGATGAAATTTCAAAGCATACTGAGCATCTTTCTCTTTGACACCATGTCTGAAATCCCACGTGATCTGTCAAATACTAATGCATGAAAATCCTAACCTCAAAAAAATCACCCGTTACATATTTTCACGAATAGGAAGCCAATAATATTAAGAATTCACATAATGAAAGTCCGCTCCTGCTACTTTCCTTTTACTTGGCGCTGTATTTCAATGTGAATTTAAAAATGTGAACGTCAAACATATCTCGATGTGGCAATGGATACGGTTGCGATTCGGCAACATTCGCGTAAATTGTAAATAGGAAACCCCTTTCTAGGAATCATGCAGGGAAGCATTTTTTTCAGTCCTTATTGCATAAGTCTCTTAGAATGGCTTCACTTCA
>NW_023480459.1:0-2171 GCF_013731165.1 Rhagoletis pomonella | reverse complement strand
AAAAAAGTACTAAACTACCTCATTCCCTATTCCAAAACCGATTTGCAATCACTGAACAATTCTTTGACATTTACTCTATTCTTATCGTTGGCAACTGAAAATTAAATTAGAAATTTCAACATTAATTCGGCAAAAAAACATCGGTTTAGAGTTCTCCCCAAGGATTTGTAGTTATTTTGGTCGGTGCTTCCTTCCGCTGCAATTCCGTCTGTGGTTCACTGCCACTGGCCTTGCTTTTTCAACGATATAACTGTTTTCTTGGTAAGTTTAGATGGAAGATTTAAACAAGAACTACGTATTTAACTATGCATCTATTCCCCAGTGATTTTTGCTGCTGCAATCCCGTCTGTGGTTCACTGCCTCTGGCCCTGCTTTTCCAACGATATAACTGTTTTTTTGGTAACTTCTACCGCTAAGACTTTGTTGCTTTTTCCCTTTTCCCTAAAAACATAAGAGTGCTACAAAGCTCAATAACAATATGGAAACAAATGTTAATAAGCCACAATAATATTGACAATAAATAAGATTTCACTACGATTGAATTTTCTATTAGTAACAGGGTAGTTATAGTGAATGTTTTATTCGATAACTAAAACTATATTTGATGTTTGTAGCGATAAAAATATGCCTAAATCAGCCAAATACCCTATGTGGGTCGGCTGAATCAGTAAAACGTGACAGTAGTTGATTTTTGAGGTTAATATATCGGTCTTGAGTTGGTAAGGTTTTTAAAAAATCCGCAGCTTCCTTTAAAGCATCGCTGCTAATTGCTGAGAGGACCAGATTATATTTACCGACATAAGATGTGGTCTTGTACGACTGAAAGGTGGCCTCAATTTGTAGAAACCATTTGTCTGGCATCTCAGTTCAGAACGGTCGCAGCTTGCATTGCGATGCAAGCTCCACATCTTTAGTTGGCATTTTGTTCAATGAAATATTCTCCCCATCCGTCGATGCGCCCTTTTGTCGATTCCGTCATGTAACGACTCGGGGTCACCACTAATTTTTTGGTTTTGGAAGTTTGACTACAATTATAGGACATTGTGTTTAATAAACTAAATTACCATTTATTGCATAAGTACTACGTTATATATACTACTTTCGCGAATTTAGCTTATCATAATATACCGTTTGTAACTATTTATATGCAAAATTGTATATGAAAAATAGTACCAAATTTCGAACTACTTCGCAAAGCGGGCTTTTTTTCTTCCCGTTTCTCTCGTGCTTCCATATTACAACCTTTTGTAAGGGAGCTGTCGACATGAGCTGTCACTACGTACAACACCTTGTATAATTCCACCATGTGCGCGGATATGCTCGTCGTGTGTAGCTACTGTAAGGCATGTAGTGTCATCTCTTTTTGGCAAACAGCTTTCGAACTCAACGTACGTACCAGCTGGTTTTTGATACCTGAAGCGTGCCAGTGTTTACGTGTCGCTCAGCTTATTTCTGGAGCACCTTCTTGGGCGTTTGCTTTTAAATTGTTTACAAACCGGTTTTTGCCAAGCAACGACAAATGAATCCGGAAAAGTTCAAATTGCTTGAGCACATGAGTCATGACGGGTGAATATGTGTAAGTAAATACAGTTAAACACTTCCCAGAACTTTATGACTATTATAAAATTTATAATAAATGTTTGGGATATAATAAAATTACTTCTACCATTGTAGTTTGATATAGAAATTTAATCACACAACAAAATGTATTGCAATAAACTATTTTTTTTTACAATTCTATCGTTTGTGGCATATTATTTCCAAGCAAGAGAAATTCAAATTCCCTTATATGTACATATGTATCTTTAATCAGCTGTATTCCATTCCAGTGCCTTTAGCCGTAATTTGACAAGCACTTGTTGACAGCTTGAGCATCTGACTACTATTTTGCTCATTCGTCTACTACATATTTAGACAGCATAACAAAATGTGTATCTCGCACACCCTGAAAAAAACTCGTGCGAAAAATGTCTCCCTCAGTTTTCTTGGTGCCACAGTATAGACAGTAACCAACCTTTTTGGGTTGTTGTTGTAGTAGTCGTTGTTGTTGTAGTTATATTCACTCCTGAGGAAGGCACGGGGTTGTGTGCTGCTATTTAATGGCCTTCTTCAGACTTTTTCTTAGATTTCAGGGTTGTGTGCTGCATTATTATTAGATAAATAAATTTAAG
>NW_023480458.1:0-2171 GCF_013731165.1 Rhagoletis pomonella | reverse complement strand
AATTTTAAAATTGATTGGTGAAACTGAGAGTTAATTTTATATTTTATTTATAAAATGGATTTCAAATTTCTTTTTTTAGATGACTAGTACAGGTAGAATCGCAAAATGCAGACAAATAGAGAGGACTTATCTAACACTTCCTTTTCATCTATTAGCGAGTTGGCTCCTCCTCGGAAAAACAAAAAAAATTGTGCAGTGGCTAAACAAAACGAGCTAATTGAAAAGGCATGTTCCCTATTGTCTGCACCCCAAAGTTCTACAAACATAAACGCAACGGCATTATACTGGAGTGAAAAATTAGAGCATCTAAATCCAACGCAGCGTATGCCAGCTGAAAAAGGAATTAATGATATTTTATTTGAAGCAGAACTGGGTAACTTGAGACGTAACTCTGTTAAAATAATTGTATATCCAGACGCTTGCAACAGGGATGTGTCATCAGCTCCGACACCAGAACCCACAATGTATAATCAATTACCACCATTACCACGTTTCTCTGAATCATCACCGCAACCAGATATTAAAGCTATTCGAGTCCAAAGACCGCCACCTATTTATGTACCACCGCCAACACCTTCACCAGACTCCAATTTTGGAATGCCTCTGCAGAGTGAATATATAACACCTAACTACCCACATACTCCGTCTCCTATTCTATCTTCGCAATCTAGTTTTTCCTCGCAATTGCCTCCAAGTGGCAAAGCAATGCTAATATACAATACTGAAGTAGGTGCCACTGCAGAAATACAAAGCACAGAGGAATACTCACTAAGATCTCTTTTTCATCATTCCCTGGCAACTAAAATTATTACATAAATCATATGTATTTATTTGCACAGTTTTCTGAATAAATTATAACAAAATACCATATGTACATGTGTATCATTTAGTACACTTACTTTAATGCAGTTTCGAAGAGCGTATATCAAAGCTTCACATGTATCCATGATCTCTTCGCTTATTGCTTGCCGCGACATAATCGCTGTATACCGCACCTGCTTAAAGTAGCTGTAAAATAATCACAATAAGTTGTGAACAAATATCATTAGATTTGGGTACATACCTTCCTGTTGCTAAATAATGCAAAGTCACCGCCAGTTTTTCTTTTGGCGAAATTGCAGCTCTCATAACTGTATCTTGCTTAGTTATATATGGGCTGATTAATTCAAGAATATGGTCGAAACTTTCAGTGGAGATCCGAATGTAATTTTCGTAGTCGCTTAATTCCTTACAAAGTCGAATCGAATCCAATAATCTCAAATGAGTGTACCTATGCCGCTCCAGGTACCATCTTCGACTCCAATACTTCCTCTTTGTTTCTTTTTTTAATGAAAATGCCAGTAATATGGCTAAACACGCTCTTTTTGAATTTTCTTGCATTTTTCTTATTTAAAAACGACTTGCACAGTTCAAAAGTTTGAAAATAATGACGCGATAAATATTGAAGGTGTAGCATAGCAGAGAGTGGAGCATCATGCATCAATATGGATCGCGATCCAAATTAATCGTGAGACAGGGCCCTATCAAGAGTGCCTTTGTGTATATTATATATGCCGCTGTAGCTGGTATTTATTTGTTGTTCGTTCTGGAGCATGTTTTTCAATTGAGGATTTATAAACCATTGCTTAATTAACTCCTTACAGGTCAACCATTCTGCTCTAAACAAAGGCGGCAATTCTCCAGCTAAAACGAATCTTGTATGAATCGGTGAACTCGGAGGCACACCAATACACCGTCTTAAAGTGTCATTTACAATCCTGGCAAGCTTTTCATTATACCCCGAAGGAGCATTTGCCCAAGTTGTGCAGCCATACTTAGCCTTCGCCCTCACAAAAGCCCTATAAACATTCACAGAAACCTTGGGTGTCAGCCCAGCCTTAATAAAGGTCAGGCGCTTTAACAGATTCGTTGCGGGTACAATCTCGCCCAGTGTACCACTACAATTGATAATTCTTCCAAGAAACTTAAACTGTCGGACCTGTTCAACTTCCGCACACCCTAATCTCAGCGAAAACGAATTTTTAGCACCTTTAGCCATGTACATGAATTTTGTTTTGTTAATGTTTATATTAAAGGAGATTTCATTGCACAATCTGTTAAAACTTGAAAGCTTCGCCTGTAAATTTCTTAAAGCACCCTCAGTGGTTTTACTAAGTGATATCAACAAAAAA
>NW_023480457.1:0-2171 GCF_013731165.1 Rhagoletis pomonella | reverse complement strand
TGCCTATTTCTCGTTGTTCGCTTTGTGTTGCCGCAGTATTCGCCACAGTATGTATGTACATATGTACCCAATACACATACTCCAAAATCATTTATTGATAACGTTCTTGCACATGCACATAATATTACATATATGTATGTACATACGTACTAACTTTCTTCTTATTTGGGGCTGACAAACTTTAACTTAAGAGTCGACTTAATTTCGTCTACTAATATGCCCCAATAGTTTTGGAGTCAAATGAAAATGCATTTCTCACGCATACATGCTACATTATTTGACAACGTTTTTGCATGCATATAGTTATAAGTACATACATACATACATATGTGCATATTGCTGCCTAAATACTACGCACATATATACAAATGTACATATGTACAACTCACGGCATCATACATACACACATAATAATTACGCGCATATTCAATTACAACAATAACTATTTCATTCATAAACGCATGCGCATATTTCTCAAGGCCAAGTAAATTCATTCATAAAAACAACCGCAGCACATCTCCCCGCAAATTCATCACCAACAAGCGCAACTTTGTCAATCCGACACAAAAATTCGAAAATCTTAAAATGAAGAAATCTCGGCCAGCCAAGTGAAAAGTGGCAATTATTTCTCTATAACCAGTAAAATAAGTTATCTCGAATCTTGGCAATTTTTGGTAATTTTTGACAAAACACTCTATTTCTCTGTTCCATACCAATATTTCAATCATTAACTAGTATTTTAAAGTGTCATTTTAATAAACATTAAATAAAAGTGTACGTTTTCTGCAGGAAAATATATTAATTTTTTTTAATAAAATCAAAACTTCTAAAATGACAAACATATGTGGTTTTATCGGAAGTTCACAGATGTAACGTGGCAACTTAGCTCATTTTCACATTTTTCGGTCCGAAATTGTAAAATTTTTGTCCATGACGCGCCACGATTTTTATACAGGTGGGTCAATGTGCCTTGAACACCATTTACATATATACAAAAAAAATTATTTTATTTATTTTTTAATATTAAAAATTTCTATTCTTCAAAGCGTTTATAAAAATATATTTACATATATGCACGGACGATTTTTAATATTTTTCATCCGTAAGCAAATCTTCAGTACCATAAAAGAATCAAACACATCAAAGTACAAGCAATGCAATGTCCAAGCTAGTGCTACTCCACTGTACATGTGTATATGAATGTATGCATGTTGCGTGTAAAAAATGTCAATTCCAGTTGGTTTTTAACCCATTTTAGCGGACATAGTTTTTTTGGTTTCAGCTGGTTCCAACTGTTAATGAAGCACAATTTTTATGGCTAATCTTGATGAAAGTTACATGTATCGTCGAGAACATGGTTACATGCAGAATTTTAAATTAATTAATATTATTCTTCATACAAAATGTACGAGTATTGCTTTATTAAATGCAAACTTATGCGAAAATCTAAATGTTTCGTGAACGTAGGGTTAATATTTTCGCGTACGTGCCAATCTGGTGTCGATTCCCAGAAATTGAATAATTTGTGTGAGGATGGGAGCGGCGAGGGGAAGACGAAAGCCGACCAATCGTACATTTGTATGTACATATATATGATACATACATTACATATCTACATATTTACAAATGCATGTGTATATACGTACATATTTATGCGTTTGGCTTTTTGCATGAATAGAAAATTTGATTGCAGAAATAATTTTAATGAAATTAATTTTATAAACACATTTGTACTATATAATATTAAGTTTATAAGTTAATATCGGTATTTTGATAACAAGCCATAATTTGTTAGACACACATACGTACATACACGGGCAATCAAAAGTGATTGCATAGTTCTTTTTTGTATAATATTTACAATGTTTTTCAAGTAAACATTTTTTTGTTATTTTTTTTATAAAAATATGGTTCATGCAGTAATCGAAACCACATAAGTCAAACTTTCAAAATTTATACAGAACGTAGAAAAATTCAACAAATTTTGATCTAAATTTTCTACTTTTTAATCGAATGGCCTTATTCATTAAAAATAAAGTAGCTTTATAAAAGGTTTATAAATTGAAAAATGTATGAAAACGTCAATTTATAAAGCTCTTTAAACCTACTTTATTTTTTATGAATAAGGCCATAAATTTTTAGAAAGTTTTGGGTACGCAGATAGATTGGTT
>NW_023480456.1:0-2172 GCF_013731165.1 Rhagoletis pomonella | reverse complement strand
AGCGGGTCTTTTCCAAGATTTGGCGTATTGTGAATACCTGGTCTATGGTGGATTTGCCAGGTCTAAAGCCACACTGATAAGGCCCAATCAGCTCATTGTCTTTCACACAATACGCTCGATAAGACCTTGTAACCTATGCTTAGAAGGCTGATCCCGCGGTAGTTGGCGCGAATGGCGGGGTCACCTTTCTTGTGGATTGGGCAGAGCACACTTAAATTCCAGTCGTCGGGCATGCGTTCATCTGACCATATTCTGCACAAGAGTTGATGCATGCACCTTATCAACTCCTCGCCGCCGTACTTGAATAGCTCAGCCGGCAGGCTGTCAGCTCCAGCGGCTTTGTTGTTTTTCAGCCGCGCTATTGCTATACGCACCTCGTCATAGTCAGGCGGTGGAACGTCGACTCCGTCATCAACGACTGCGGGCTCGGGTTCTTCTTCTCCACAACTTTCCGTGCTGCTACCATTTAGTAGGGCGGAAAAGTGTTCCCTCCATAATTTAAGTACGCTCTGGACATCAGTTACTAGGTCGCCATTATTGTTCTTACAGGAGTGCGCCCCGGTCTTTAAACCTTCCGTAAGTCGCCTAACTCTCTGGCAAAATTTTCGGGCATTCCTCCTGTCGGCCAACATTTCAAGCTCTTCGCACTCACGTATTTCGGCCTCTCTCTTCTTGTTGGGGCAAATACGTCTCGCTTACCTCTTCAGATCCCTATAGCGGTTCCACATAGCGCGCGTTGCGCCCGATCGCAGCGTGGCCCTGTAGGCGGCATCTTTTTTCTCTGCAGCTTCCTGACACTCCTCATCGTACCAGTTATTCTTTCGGGCTCGATGAAATCCGACTACTTCTTCGGCGGCGGTACTTAATGAGCGGGAAATGTGGCTCCACTGCTCGCATATGTCGGTTTGTTGAAGAGTGCTCTCTGAGAGCAGGTGTGAGAGTCGAGTAGCGAAAGCGCTGGCTGTCTGTTGTGATTGCACCTTTTCGACGTTAAGCTTTCCTTGCATATTTGGGCGCACATTTTTTGCTGCACAGAGGCGGGTGCGTATCTTGGCTGCAACAAGATAGTGGTCCGAGTCGATGTTTGCGCCTCGGAGTGTGCGTACGTCTAAAACACTGGAAGCGTGCCTTCCGTCTTTCACCACATGATCGATTTGGTTTCTCGTTTTTCGATCCGGAGACAGCCACGTAGCTTGATGGATCTTTTTATGCTTGAACCTAGTACTGCATACTACCATGTTTCGGGCCCCGGCGAAGTCGATCAGCCTCAATCCGTTGTCAGACGTTTCGTCGTGGAGGCTGAATTTTCCGAAGGCGGTTCCAACGATCCCTTCCTTGCCCACCCTGGCATTGAAGTCGCCAAGCACGATTTTGATATCATGACGAGGGCAGCGCTCGTACGCGCGCTCCAAGCGCTCATAGAAGAGATCCTTGGATGCCGCATCATTTTCTTCCGTCGGGGCATGGGCGCAGATGAGCGAGATGTTGAAGAATCTCGCTTTGATGCGGATTGTGGCTAGGCGCTCGTCCACCGGGGCGAACGACAGTACTCGGCGACGGAGTCTCTCTCACACCACAAATCCAACTCCGAATTTGCGCTCCTTTACATGCCAGCTGTAGTAGACGTCGCAAGGCCCCAGACATTGTTTGCCTTGCCCCGTCCAACGCATTTCTTGGATGGCGGTGATGTCAGCTTTTGTCCTTACGAGGACATCAACCAGCCGGGCAGAGGCACCTTCCCCATTAAGGGTCCGGACATTCCAGGTGCATGCCCTCAAATCGTAGTCCTTTAAACGTTTGCCGTGGTCGTCATCATAAGGGGGGGTGTCATCCGAGGCTTTGCCTTGCTTCTTCACTGGAAGTGGTTTTTACGTGGCGGGTCCCAAGCCCAGCGCACAACCCATTGCTGGGACGGGGGTGGTTTCGCAACCAAATACACGTTTATATAGCGAGCCGCTTGCTCCAAGCAGACACCCGCTTGCAACCGCACCTACTGGTGAACAGACGCTGCAGACTTCAGTGAGCCCTTAAACCGAATAAGTCAGAGTGGCCCCACCGAAGCTCCCTCTCTTTCTGCCGTGACCCAAGGCTCCACTCGGATTGGTTACCGCATCTCGCACATGGATTGCTCACGTTGCCCAGAGTGCGCGAACGAGGACGCAAGAGTCGGGA
>NW_023480455.1:0-2172 GCF_013731165.1 Rhagoletis pomonella | reverse complement strand
GGTTTTAGCCATTCACCCCTTATTTCAACCCTGAATTTAGGGGTTGATGGTATTCTAATAAGCCTTTTCTTAATGTACATTTCATTTACTACTATTTAAAACAAAAATTGTATCGATATCGTGATTCGCCTCTGAGATACAGCAAAAATAAAATCGAAAGGTCATACATTTTTTGAACATGGTCAACTTCGCCCCTCATTTTAACCCCTCAAGTAAAGCGTGTTGACGTTCGCTTTAGTTTTCCTTTAACCGACATAACTTGAACTTTATTCACACAAAAAATTATTGCGCTAGCTCTTTTCCTTCTCGTTATATTAGATTTTAAACAAAAAAAATGTGATTTAGCCCATAGTGTGGCGTAAGTCAAAGGGAATGAGACAATCAAAGAAATTCATAACTCCTTCCAAGAGGAACTCAGAAAGACTCCGTGAACTCAGCCGGGAGGGTCTTAGGACTATTACAGGCTACCTGCCAGGACACTGCAAGTTAAGGTACCATCTAAACAAAATGGGGCTTTCTGTAGAGACGGACTGCAGGTTCTGTGGGCTGGCGGAGGAAACCTCGGAGCACATTCTCTGTGACTGCCCGCGTATCATGAATAGCAGACTGATGCACCTTGGGGAACGATTGTCTTCTCCATCCAAGATCTGGAACACGGCACCCTCCAATGCGCTTAATTTCTTGAATAGCCTAAGGTTGGAGTGACTACAATCAGGGTTTAGCACAATAGATCTTTTAGGTCGCAGCGCGAGTATACCCGACGTACTAATAATAATAATAATACTAGATTTAGTAACAGAGAAAAATTACTGGGAAGGTAAAAAACGTCAGTTTTTACACAAAAAACCTCAAAACGTCAACAGGATACAAAAAACGTCCAAATGACGTTAAAAACGTCAACCTGGCCACGCTGCTAACAATACACGATGGGTTTCAATTGCAGCTGAGTACAAACCAAACGAATTTTTTGTTCTTTTGTTCATTGCGTAGTTAGGATTGTAGTAAAGATACTCAGGGTTTTTAAGGTTGCCTATGCGGATATTTCTATGCATTAATTGACGTTTTTTGCCAAACTGACCACATCGTTAACAATGCAGAAATTATGCATAGATAAACACTTGCTAGGGAGTCTCAAGGTTTCCTAGACGGATATTTATATGCATCATGGACGTTTCTCCTAAACTAAAAAACTCCTTTTAAACATAAAACAATAGATCCTAACCACATCATTAAAAATCCAGAAAATAATACATATACATGTATGTATGTACATGTGTTATCGTATTACCAAATGACCTGTGTGCACAAACATAAATAAATATATCTGTGTACATATGTATGTATGTATGTAGAATGTAAGCTAAGGTTTTTTAACGCATACTTTGTTATCGAAATAACGCAGTGTGCAATGCAGTTTTGCCTGATTTTCACAAACATATGTACATATGTACATATGTATGTAGATACATTAAGGCAAAATTAACCAGTTGTTCTAAATATGACGCATATATGTATTAAAAAAAGTTTAGTTTGTGAAAATAGTTAAATTTAAATATGTGTATATGAACATATGTATGTATATATGTATGCGTACATGGAATAAAGAAATTTGAGCAAAAATTAGCGAAATGTTCATAAAAATTTTAAATCTTTTTTAGGGTATGGAATTTTGTGGCATAAGAAATTTTAGTACAATGAAATGCAAGTTTGAAGTAGCTAGGTTGATTTTTGGCAATTTCTTGTTCGACAATTTTTTTGTATGGAGAAACTGAGCAACGCTTTCAACAAAAAGAATTGCCAAAATTCAACTGTATTTTTCGAACACTTCGCAAGTGTCAACAGTAATTTGCGAGTTCTGAAGAAATCATAAGCAAACACAAAATACCAATTGACTGTCGTTGCTGCCCGCTTGCAGAAGCTAGAAATTTCTCATTTTTCGACTGCGACTGCCGACAACTTGCAAAAGCAAAGATATTGCTTATTCATCGCTGACCAAAATCAGAATGAAATCAAAGTGAAAATTTTCAAACCAATGACTGCCGGAAGAACTGCGCATTTTGTCGGCAATCAGTTTTTGCTTGTACTTCGACTGCGACTGTTAAACCAACGACTGCCAGCAGCTCTGCGCATTTTGTCGGCAATCAGTTTTTGCTTGAACTTCGACTGCGACTG
>NW_023480454.1:0-2172 GCF_013731165.1 Rhagoletis pomonella | reverse complement strand
GCGAACAAGGCGAATTTATACAAGGTGGTGTTACTGGTTTGGCATTGCAAAGAACGTAAATGTATAAGAAGCGACAACTCGTTACTTTGAAAATGTGCCGGCCCGATTTTGACCGTATCTGAAAGGTTGAGATGAGGAGTTCGTCTCCCTTTTGACTCTGTCCGCGGCAGTATTTTGATTTTCGCCTCGAATGCGGAAAATGCCAGCAAAACAGAAGAAACGCCGCAAATGTGTGTGAATTTCTGTGGTTATTTCCACAAGTGGTTGAAAAAATGTAATTTAATTTAGAAAATATATAAATTATGGTGTGAAATATAGAATATTCAGTGCTTGTGTAAAATACGGAGGTGCTTGTATGTGAAAGTGTCTATATTAATAATAAAAAGTGATTGTGAGTGCAAAGTGTTCGTCAACAAGTGTCGATTGTCGGTGGATGTGGATAAAAGTGATCATTATTTTAAACAAAATCAGTGTACTTTTATATAAAAATGCATTAGTTTAATAAGAAATCTATGCATTTATATATGAGTGTACTTATGTTTTGTTTTCATCTGGATATTTACATATTTAAAGTGTGCAAAAAAAGTTATGTGTCGGGGGATTTGGTGGATAAAGTGTGTATATGGCGGCTTTATTAGCAAAACCAATGTTTATTATAAAGGGATGGCATAAGTATAATTTAAATCTATGCATTTATACATGAGTATGCATACATTTTTTTATAATCGGGCAAGAATAAATGTTTTCCAATTTTTTGTTCATATGCATGCAAAAAATTAAAGCACAAAAGTGAAACATAAGTTGTCTCCGCCTTTCTCACATCCTCCGCCAAAACAAACGCGTAAATGTGAAACATAAGTTGTCTCCGTCTCTCCCACGTCCTCCGCCATCTTTATCTTGACAAATTCTTAAATTCCTGCGAAATGCCGCGTCCTGACATATTTACGCGCATACATATGTACGTTTACAGTAGGCTACTTCTAACTTGAATATCTTGTAGCAATATTCTGCTTGTTACCGGAAATTTTGTAACCAGCAAATTTAGCAAATTTTGTTACCAAACATTTTTACCACTTCTTGTAACCGCAATTATAGGTACCGTGGTAACGTTTTAATTTATTCCGCATTCCAGGTATGAAGTTTTGTAGAAATTCTGTTGTTGCATATTTCATGGGGCAATATTTTGTTACCTGCTTATGAGATGGTAACAAATTTTACTGGTTACAGAAGTGCGCAGAATGCGAAAAGGGGTTAAAAAAACAGAGGATCTTTATTTTTGGGTAAAAAAAAAATACCAACGCAGAATAGGCTTGTTAATGTACGATTTTTTGTGTTTGTCGCTTTTGATGATAGTAAACAAAATTTGTGTTACCAACGCAGAATAGGTCTGTATGTATACACTAACTTATACATGCTTCATAGCTTCGCAATTATCAATAATGCAAAATAATTAAATTTTTTGAATTCCTTTAAATGTTACTCGTAGTATCTATAGTCAACTGTAAACTAGAGCTCTAGATACCCGGGTATCGAGCAACGCGAGTAGCTCGATACTCGCTCGAAACTCGTTCATTGCTCAACTGCTCAAATGTTTGTTCAAAATTTTCGAGATTTTGAACAATTTCATAAACAAAAGAAAATTTGTATATTGTATTTGTCAGCAGCAGCTGCTGCTTTCTTATTCATGTTAAATAAATTATATTATTAAATACCAGTGTAGCTATCTTTGCATTATATATCAATAATTTGAAAAATTTAAAAAGTTGCTACCAAAAATGTCAATATAATAAAAAAAAACATTGCTCAAATTACTCGAAAAAACTCGAATTGCTCGAGCTCATGCTCGAAAATTTTCGAGTAATGAGCATTGAACAAATGTGCGAGTACTCGCTGCTCATATACCCGGGCTGTTTGAAAATGTGCGAACAAAATCGAGAGCTCTACTGTAAACAAATCGTAAGCGATCGGTTTACAAAAATTTTAAAATTGATGACCGAAGCTGGTGACGGCAACCATGTTGCCAAATTACATTTGTTGTAAAACCACTTATGTATGTGATTTCAGAAGTTTTGAGTTTACATCAAAATATCCGGGGCCATTTGTGCAAAAAATGCATGCTTATTTCGTTTTTTATTAAAATAAAATCTTAAACAACTAATTAATAATTTAAAA
>NW_023480453.1:0-2172 GCF_013731165.1 Rhagoletis pomonella | reverse complement strand
CACAGCTGGAAGCACAGGATGAAAAAATTACACAAATACAGGACAAACTTAAAGAGAGACAGGAGAAAGTCGAAGCAAAGGTAGACGAATTGGAAGGTCGTCTTCGTGATTTACAGTTGAATCGTCCAGCTACTTCGACGAACGCTCCCAAGGTAAAAACCCCATCCTTTGACGGTACGATTCCCTTCCAGGTCTTTAAGCTCCAGTTCGAAAAAACGGCTGCAGCAAATCACTGGAGCATGGAAGATAAATCCGCTGCACTGTTCGCTGCATTAAAAGGACCTGCAGCGGAAATCTTGCAGACTATTCCTGATTGTAAAAGGAACAGTTACGATGCGTTTATGGGTGCAGTGGAAAGACGTTATGGTAGCGAGCACAGGAGACAGATTTACCAGATGGTGCTGGAGAATCGCTGCCAAAAAGCCAATGAGACTCTACAAGAATTCGCTTCGGAGATCGAGAGCTTGGCTCACTTAGTTATTGGAGACACATCTGGTGAACACCTTGAAAGGGTAAAAATCCAGAGGTTCATCAACAGAATGCGGGACGTGTATACCAAGCGAGAGACGTACGCGACTCCAAAGCCAACATTTGCTGAAGCTGTCTCGTATGCTCAGATGCGTGAAACGGCGGCGCTCCTAAGTAGACCAGCCTACAAAGCACATCGCGTGGAAGTGGAAACACCGGACGAGACAAATGAAATGCTGAAGAAGATTATCCAACTGCTGGGCGAGAAAAAGCATGGCTCTGGCAATGTTTTAAATGTGGAAAGCCAGGCCACTTCGTCCGCGATTGCAGCGCGGAACTTGCGCTCAACAATTCAGCAGGACGCAAACGCAGGGCTGAAGGAGACGAATCCAACTCCAATCAGTCGTTAAACTAAAACGAGCCAGCAGGAAGGGTCGCGTGCTGGCTCCAGAAGTTGAAGGGCCCATAATCTCCGTCTCACAAATTGGCCAGAATGCGAGTAACCTGACTATTGGTGGATATGTGAATGGGCAGGAGCGAGTGCTGACAGTGAATACTGGAGCCTCACATTCCATTATTCGACCTGATGTGGCTACCTTTTATGTGAAGCCACTACCTCGAGCAAAGCTGCAGACTGCAACTGGTGAGCGAACTCAAGTGTTAGAAGAAGTACTATGCGAGGTAATAATCGACGGGTTGGCTCGTACAAGAAGTTTATTGTGGCAGACATTGTGGATGAAGTCATCATCGGCGTGGATTTCCTACTTCGGCAAGGCATGAAGATTGACCTCCAGGGAATGATCCTAACCTATAGCGACAGGAAAGTGCCACTTAGGGTTGGTTACGACAGCCAGTGCTGCAGTAGACAGTTGGTCTTAGAGGAAGTGTTGAAGATTCCACCAGAAACGGAAGCGGTCAGTTGGGCGGAGGTTGGCAGTGATGGAGACGGAGTGGTTTCGTCAGGAGAAGGAAGCGGTTCACCGAAACAGGAAAAGCGTGACGGTTCTACCAGCTCAGTGCAGAAGGGGTCGCAACAAGGAAGTGGTCATGGCGAGCCAGGCAGTGTTTCCGGCAGGAGGAAAGCCGCTAAACCACGTTGCAATGGTGATACGCCGGTGGCCGGAAATAGAAGCGGCTGTGGACGCAGTAGGCGCGCTTTGAAGTGTCCCGAAAAAGGTGGTCGGCAAAGGCGAGCACTTAAGCCGGAAGCCAAGGATGAGGTTCTACATGTCCGGTCAATGAGGTTGACACCGGCGAAAGAACGAGATGCGGAAACACTGGGCAAGTTTCAGCGTGAGGAACCGGATTTAGCAAGATGTGCTAAAGGCAGTGCAGCACGAAGGCAGGAGCCTGGGTGTCATGGACAGAGGATGCGGCATAGATCTGGCAAAAGGGGTGCCCAAAAGAGGAGGCATGGTCTGGTCACCACCAATGGCCGGCAGATACACGAACATGTGAGATGGTGCCCTCCCGGAGATAAACCAGAAGCAATGTCCAGTAACGCATTGTGGTTGTACACGGCACAGCAGAAGAAAAGCTTCATCTCCAAGCCAAGACGGAAAGATCAGTTTAAGATTGACAAACTGCTGAAGGACGCAGTGCATCGAATCCAGACAGCTGGGAGACCGAGAACCAAGATGAATGACTAGCAACTTTTAGCAGCAGGTGTGTCTGATCGGGACGATCAGACTTAGGTGGAGGGCA
>NW_023480452.1:0-2172 GCF_013731165.1 Rhagoletis pomonella | reverse complement strand
TAAGAACTTGAGGCATTTTATATTTTCGCAATTTAAAAGTTTAACACTTTAGATTAAAACAAAACTGTCAAAATAAACTAGCAAAATTGATAACTATTAACTCATCGATAAGCACTTCACTGGAAAAGAAACGATTTTGCAAGAAAACGAATGGGATCTGGTTACCTAGATGTCGAGCAGCTATTTTAAAATTTGCTGCGCAAAGCATTTACATTCCGCCGCATTTTTGGACCACTATGTCTTTTTAGAACTTTAATTGAACGCTTTTCACATTCACTACATTTCCACCAAATGACTGCAAATTAAAAACGGCATGTAACACTTTGCAAATAGCATTAATTATATATAATATATTTTTTTGCACCACACTTCTCTTCATAATTAATAAATTCACTTTAACTAAGACCACACGAATTTTAATTGCACCTACCGCGGCAACGACCGAATTATGACTGACTATGCATTTGTACAAGTGCGTGTATGTGTGCAGTCGGCGCCACTCTCGCAGCAGCACAAGAGAAGTTTCAGTTTTAAATCGGAAGTTTTGCCGTGCATTCTAGAGGTGGGTAACTCATTGAATTTGAGCGAGTTAACTTAATAACTTAAGCTCCTTTTAGTGAGTCAGCTTACTTAGGGTTTACACCGGACAATATTGTCAAGACAATTATGTCAAAATGATGTGTTTGTTGTAGTATGAATTCGCCGTGTTTACAACAAACACATCATTTTGACATAATTGTCTTAACAATATTGTCCGGTGTAAACCCTAAGTTAGTGAGGTTTTACAATTGGGCTATGACACTCGGCTGTCGAGGCAACTCACTCTAAGAGTTGGTTAGCGCTCTGATGCTTGAAACACAATACCCGGCGAACGAACGAAGTTCGCCGAATTGGGCGATACCGTTCGCCCTGCTATATCGATTACTTTAACAGAATTAGAGCGGTAGCGAAAACAGCTGATACCATTTCGTCGCACTTATAAGTTAGGTGACCATATCTTGAAAAACGAAACCATATTTAGAAATGATAACAAATATAAATATAGGGCAAGGGGGAATGATTATAAATTATTTTATTTTAAGCCAGATTTAACGAATCGATCACTATATTTTTCAACCAACAAATACTTCGTGTTATATGTTGTTTTCTTCTAAATCTTTTAAAGCAAAAAAACATAAGGCCACCCTTGATATGCACTGCCGCCATCGCCCAGCAGAGCGATATAAATAAATCTATCGCTACGAAAAGCCTCCGAGCAAACTTCGCATTTCGCTTTGGCTGTATTCAATTTCATATGCCAGTGCAAGGCGAATTTATACAAAGTGGTGTTACTGGCGAATTTAGATTTTCTGCGCGGTGCTTCTGAATGTAAAAATGATGTGATTGTTGTGTGAATGAATTCTCCTTGTTTAAAACAAACACGTCATTTTGACATTCAGAATGACCGCGGTGAAAATCTAATTTCGCCAGTAACACCACCTTGTACAAATTCGCCTTTTGCCAGCGGTTGTTCTAATTTTGAAAGCGGGAGTTTCGCTGTGGTGAATTCGCAGGCATTGTGTTTCTACGGTAACTTGAATCAAGTCGAATTTACACAAGGTGGTGTTGTATGATCAGCTGATTTCTTCGCCTTGCATGTATTTTGTTTTTGCTTTTACTGATTTGACAGCACACCCATCACAAGCAAAAACAAACGATATATTACTCATAGATTCGAAAAGTGAAAATTAAAATCACTTAAAAATTAAAATAAGGGCCATTAAGTAAAATTTTCAATGTAAAGAATAGTCAAAACTGGTCAAAATGCCGCACTGCTATTATTTCGCATATGTGTTAACAGGTCCATTAATTACATTAAAAATAGATACTATTTCTAAAAATACATGTGGTTCTTAAAAAGTCTTAAAACCTACGTTTACGCTACGTCGTTGACTAACTGAGCTTTAACAAAAATATACTACATATATACATTCCTCGTCATTTGAATAGCGCACCCTTTTCTTGATTTTCTGTCAAATTTTTATATGGAATAAAATGCGCAGCACCGTCAACAAAAAAAATTGTCGCCCCTGTTTATTTTTTTTTTAATTTTCAAAAATTTTTTAAATGGGATGTAGACGTAGAATATGCTATATTTTTATAAAAAGTTAATGAATATTAAACAAACAAAAG
>NW_023480451.1:0-2172 GCF_013731165.1 Rhagoletis pomonella | reverse complement strand
AGGGTCTTTAAAATCAGAGGAATTTCTTCTGATGAAACCAATCATTGCGAATGCTTTAGACACAATGTAGTCAATATGTCGTGTGAATGAAAGCTTGGTGTCGAAAACAACGCCAAGATCTTTCATCTCGTAGCTACGGCTTATAATACAATTGTTCAAATTGTAACCATAATCAATGAAATTTGGCTTCTTAGTGTAAGTTACAGTGAAACATTTTTTAACATTCAGAAAAAGATTATTTATAGAGCACCATTGTTCGAATGCATGCAGATCGGATTGCAACTTTACGATATCTGATAAGATGCGAAGCTCTAGCAGAAGTTTTACGTCGTCTGTAAACATCAGACAATTGGCGAACTTGAAATGATTCGGCAAGTCGTTTATAAAAAGAATGAATAGCGGTGGACCACAGTGAGTTCCTTGAGGTATGCCAGACCATGCCTCGACAAAAGTCTTTGATACAGAAGTGCCAATTTTTACGAATAGTTTTCTACCCTTCAGGAAACTAGCGAAGAAATCTAGGATTTTACCACTTACTCCATAGCGCTCCAGCTTATACAACAGTATTGAATGGTCGACCTTGTCGAAGGCCTTTGAAAAGTCAGTGTAAATTACATCTAACTGAGCATGGTTTTTAAAAGCATTTATTATTTGGTTAGTAGCTAAGAGGAGGTTAGGGCAGGTAGAACGCCCAGGGACGAAACCATGTTGGCAGCTACATATAAGATTGTCTACATGATTAAAGAGTTTTCTTTGGATTATGTTTTGAAGTGAGATAGGCCGTTTTTGAACCGAATTCTGAGATAGGGTGTTTTTCAATAAAACTCTGAAATAGAGCGTTCTTGAAAAGTTTTTTGAGATAGGGCGTTTTCGAACTGGCTGTAGAGATAGGTCGATCTTCCACTCAGCAGTCGAAATGATTTGTGGCTAAATTTAATCATGAACTCACAGCGTTTAAAATTCTGTGTGTAAACTTTGCCTTAGTGTGCTTACATTTGGGTAAAATTGTTGTGCATAGATGAAGAGTTGGAAGAGAATGAAATGCGCATGAAGTAAGCGAAAAAAAATTAAAATATTTTTCTTACTTTTTTATGGAATATAAAGTAATTTCACTTCGCTTGAGAAAGTTGTCGAGATTTATTTACAGCAACAGTAATACATGGATACATTAAATAATTTTTCAGTCATTGTTTAAAAAACAAATACAAATTTGTAAAGGAAGAATGAAATACTCGAGTCTATTTCTTGAGTACATAGTTGGTTAGATTTTCGTGTGATCTTAGAACATGTTATCATTAAATTCTAAAAGCTGAATTATTGAATCCGCTTGTAATGAGTGTACGTACGGATTTTCAAAACTCGAAGCATCAAAATGTGGCATTGGAATCTGGCAACAAGGAGTTTGAATGCACTCGGATTTAGTGATAGCATTTCTTTTTTTGTATCTACATATGTTTTTGTAACGAGCGTTTGTAAATTTCCTAATAGCGAGTTTCCACGACGCCCACAGTGTGCAATATCAACCCCCAATTTCAATTTAAAATAATAACTGCTCAACACATTTTCGATGAGTTTGTTTGGATTTTATTGAATTAAAATTAGTACAGGGCCCGAACTAAATTTTATACGACATTTCTTTTTGAGCATTCGGTAGTCAAGTCGCTTTTTCAATTCACGCCGTGATTCGGGCCCAGTTTTTTCTGAAGGTGTTTTTGTTGAATATTTTATTGGCGAGAAATAAATTTTTTGTTGTTTTATATAAAAATATAATTAATCCCGGGGCGTATTCATATGAGGTGAAAGCACGAGCACAAAAACAAAAATTGCACTAACAAGTTTTACGTACAATGCCAGTAAGAATTACAACAAATACATAAGTTTTACATTAAGAACAACCGAGGCGAAAATCCAGCTGCTCTGTTACCACCATCTGTTATAATTTCGCCATGTTTTATCCTATATCAGTAAAACTATCTAATATTGTTTCTTTTAAAATATCTACCAATTTCTACAATTATTCGTATGTAAAATCCACCACTATTAATTTTTTCCAAGTCCATGCACTGCTAGAGAGAATAATTTCAGTTTCTCGCGGCGATAGATTATATTGTTGCCAAGTAAAATGTAAACAAGAAAATAGTTACAATTCATAGACCACTCGAATGGAGAAAA
>NW_023480450.1:0-2172 GCF_013731165.1 Rhagoletis pomonella | reverse complement strand
AATATATTTCCCACTGTGTTCCTTGTTTTAAATGATGTCTGAATGTCGTACTTATGAAAGAATTTGGCAAGTTTGTAAGATGTCTTTCCTGTGTAAGTTAGAGCTGCCCAAGTTTTTTTACTGTTTTCCTCTTTGCTAGTCTTTTTCGGTTTTGTGTCCTTTCTTAACTTCTCCACCAGGCCTCTCCTATATCCGTTATTTTCCGCAATGGCATATATTGTAGCCAGTTCCTTCTTGTAGCATTCTTCTGTTAGAGGGGTCCTTTCAAGCCTCGTTATTAGTTGTTTAAATGCTGCATTTTTGTGTTGCTGTGGGTGGTTTGAGCTATTGTGTATAATTGTGTCTGTGGCTGTTGGTTTTCTGTATATTTCGAACTCTATCTTGTTCGTGGTATCGTTTATTTTAATTGTTAAATCCAGATAGTTAATCTTTCTTTCCTCTTCCGTTTCCATGGTGAATTTTATATTCTGGTGTTGTTTGTTGAGATAGTCTAGTATCTGTTTCTCTTTGTTTCCCTCTATTAGACATATTACATCATCGACATATCTCGCGTAGAATTTTACTCCTAGGTTGGTCGATAGGTTTTTCATGTATTTCTCCTCCAGTGTTTGCATGAATACTTCCATGAGTATTGCTGACGTCGGATTGCCCATTCCTAACCCGTTAATCTGTTTATATATCTTATTGTTGAACCGGAAGTAGTTTTGTTTTAATGTGACCTTCAACGCGTTTATTATTTCCGTGACAGCTTCTCTTTTCATTTTTCCCATCAGTATTTCTTGTACGGTCTTTATGGTTTCTATTGTTGGTATCGATGGGTAAAGGTCCTTGATGTCGAATGATACGAATTTAGTGTTTTCGTTGATCTTCAACGATTTCATCTTCTCGATTAGTTCCGTTGTATTTGTAACAGTATATTTATTGCGTAGATCCAGACTATCCTTCAGCAGCGTCTTTAGGTGCTTGGAGAGTCTGTATCCGGGAGCAGACTTGTAATTAATAATAGGTCTCATCGGGGTGCCTGGTTTGTGTGTCTTTGGCAAGGCAATCAACGGAGGGACACTCGGGTTCATAAGTGTTAGTCTATATGGTAGATTATCCTTTATTATGGTTGTGCTTTTCTTTATGGTATTCTTTATTGCTGCTTGGTATTCTTCAGTGGGATCTTTTCCCAATTTATTGCACCCTATTTCAGTTATTAGACTTTCAGTTTTCTCTATGTAATCTTTTTTTATCAATTAATACGGTGGTATTGCCTTTGTCTGCTTTTGTGGTTATAACATTGTTTGCCCTTAGCTTTTCTTTGAGCCCTTTTATGGTTTGGTTTTCGTTCTTCTGCTTCCTAGTTTTCTTGGCATTTATGTCTTTTTCAATTATGTGCCGACATATGTGTCTGGCGTGCTCCTGTTCTTCAGTTGGAAGCCGTGATATAATAACTTCAGTATCCACGATAGTTTGTTCAAGTTCCCTCTTTTGGTTGTAACTTTCAATGTTGTGTTTGAGGCCTTTTCTTAATAGTTCTGCTTCTTGCTCATTGATGTAAACCTCCGTCAAGTTTACAAATCGGGAGTGGAATTTCTGTTCTGCATCTTTCATGATTTTGTGGTTGCTTTTCTTCGCCCTCAAGTTAACGAGTTTCTTGTTCAACCTTTCATACTTCTTCTTCATGAGTTTTTTATTATTGGCTTTTATTTTCTCTATTATTTTCATCAAAGTTTGGATTGGCAGATGCTCCGCTAACTGTAGGTGGATGGCCAATAGCTCCGCATTTGTATGTTGCTTTTTGGCGTGCAAGTTTTTTAATTCACATTGGATGTAGTTGTTCTCGGCTCTCCTAACAATTTTCTGACTCGCTGCTGTTTTTGATTTCGGTTTCATTTGTGCGTACTTTGGTATAATATTCATAGCAATACACTGTTTATTAAACCAAATATTGGCGTTTGTGTTGTTGATCTTCAGTGAACGTCGTTGGTATACAGTCAATAGTAAGTTGGTTTTGGAATAATAAGCCTGACTGGCATAAATATTTCCTTTTTGGTTGTTGTTGTTTCCGACAGGGTGGGTGTATGATGTATTATGGAACGAATTTCCGTCATCCCTTGTCAAATTTGGTTTGGAGACAACCAGGAAGACCCGCTAGATAAACAGGGTGTTTACAAGTTAACCTGTGAG
>NW_023480449.1:0-2173 GCF_013731165.1 Rhagoletis pomonella | reverse complement strand
AGAATCTGATTTTTCTGAAAATTCCAAGTAGGTTTTATTGTTTATTATTGTTTATCTCTATATACCTACAGATATATCATTTGATCTTATAGATACATGCATTAGGCAAAATAAAATGTGTACTAATTCAGAGCTTTAAGAAGATAGCAGTGGCTGGTTACTCAAAATACTGACCTAAAATTTCAGTTCAAAAGGTGGAAAATAGTAGATTTCTTGATGTGAATTTTGAAATGAGCGAGAGTATGAAAATGTTGCCACAATCAATAAAATCTAAAGGGACCAGCTAAATGTTAGACTGAAGACAGTTGCACTTGCTGCTGGGTAATTATTTCTAAAAGTGTGCGCTTGTTCAAATTTTTTATTACAGGCATTAAATTGTCACTGAAATTCCATTGCCACTTGCCCGTTTGGCGCGTGCTGCTATTAGGCGGTATTTTACATTTGTTTTTGTTGACTGTGGGTGTTGTTATTGTTGCAATTAAGGAATTTTCATTGAGTACTTGATTATGCAAAGATAATATTTATATTGTAAAAATGCAATGCGCACTGGAATTTTCTTTCACCGGTTTTGGACTTTTACTATTTGTAATGGAATAATATTTTACAGTTTACCACTAGGAAATTCCTTAAAAATATATCCACTAACTTCTGATACAAATTTTGTAAAATACAAAAAAAAAAATTGGTGAAATTGTGTAGACCTATTCGGAAGGAGAACCTGATGAATTTTAGAACTGAATTTACTTCCTTTTTTGTGAAGTGTGCCAAATTCAGTGTTTCGTTTCGTTTTGTTTTCTCGTCCTGTTGGAAGTGTCAACCATTACCAAGAAGTCTCTGATACATATGTTCATAACCTCTGAGTTTAAATCTGAAAACTATTGCCCTTTTGGAAACTGAATTTTAACAGATACTTACTTTCTGGACTATGCCAATACAGTCTGAAAGAGAAGTTAAAGAAAGTTTTAGAGAATTTTAAAACTCCGAAGTTCTGTACTGTCAATAATGTTTTGCTTTTTCTATCATGTATTGCTCATGCTGGTCAAGTTCTGACGAAACCTTTCGTTAAATGAAAATCAAACGCCTGTTATTTCAAACTTCGTATGCGGTTGTGTATACATACATATACGAAAACTTTATTCAAAGCGGCTGGGGGGGATACATAGTACAGTAGATTTTGCTTTGCTGCCTTTGTGCTTAAGTGCACATTTAAGATACCTACCCCAAACTGCGCATCAGCGGCATTATTTTTAACATTTATAAGGAAACTGCTCCGATACTTGCTTTCAACATACCTGCACATTAGCGATACCTGCCTTAAAAATTTGCAACTATTATCAATTATCAAAGAAAGTATTACGTTTACCTGCACTTGCTCTACACTTATCCTAATTTTACAAGCTATAATTTATTTTGCTCATCTCGCAGAACAACGAGAACGGCAATTATTTTATGTAGTTATATAGATAATTAGATACCACTCGGAAAAAATTTCTCTTGCAGTAATTTCTACGTGGTAAGTGCTCCTCCATTATTTGGTTTCATAGGGATTCGGATACCTTCCTTATTGAAGTAGTAAAGAAAATTCGCTTAAGTGCTTTTTTCGGTTAAGCGCACAAGTTTTTCGTACAAAGAAGGATGGGCAGCTAAGCAAAATATACTGTATGTATCTAGCTTTTTTGTGAGGAAAATACAAAATATAGAAGTACAGGCCCACTGTTAATGGGAGTTACCTCGAAAGCCCATTGTGATGCCCCGAAAAAGAAAATTCCCTCGGTACAGATCTGCAGCTCGTCCAACGGACTGATTCCAAAACTGTCAAAGTGTCTGAAGCGCATTCTTCGGCTTGCGAGATGTTCCATTTGGATTTCGCAGAATTGATGCAAATGTTGGGCTCGTATGGTTAATAGCTAGCAATTTTCAATTGCAAGATACTTTAAATTGTATCAAATCGACCTGATAATAAATACGAATATCTTTAGTAGACTCCAGCTTATCCTATAGGTTTCTTATTTTCGCCAATAAATACATATGTACATACAAACGCCGGCATTCTTTTTTGAGTCGGACGAATTTCGTAACAAAATGATGTTATGCCCAGGGTTGCCACTTTGGTAAATTGTTACCAAAATTGGTAGAAAAAATTTGGGTTGGTAAAAAGGTAAATTTTTTCTCA
>NW_023480448.1:0-2173 GCF_013731165.1 Rhagoletis pomonella | reverse complement strand
TTTGTTGCGCACGGCAAGCAGCAATGGCAATTTAGCAAGTTGTTTTTGTAGGCAAAAAAGCTATTTGAGTGCCATAAGTAACGGCAAACAGCGGCTGGCTACAGTTTGTCGCCACTCAAAACGGAGCGAATAAGCCAGCAGCACCAAAATAAAAGTACTACACGGAGGCGCACACAACGGCAGAGTAATAATCAACAATGTCAAAACGGTGGGCGGAAATGAAGTGCAAGGCGGGCGTTTTCATGGCGTACATACAAGCGAAAGCAGCTGTGATCAAGAAATGGCTTGCAGGCGTGCTAGCGACGGCAACGTCGTCAGCGAGTAGACAATATTGGACTGCAAGAAAGTTGCTATTGCTTATACATACTTAGTTGATATGTTGCTGTGCAATTATGTGCAACTTATATCCGCATAAATGATTTGCCACATTTGCATGCACGCGCATCTAATAAACTTCTGCATGTGTGCGCTGCTTGGCAACAAGGTGGTAACAAATTCTTCTGTCAGTATTTCATTACTTTCGCAGTGGGAATTAAATTTCAATGAACGCCAAATTTAGACACAGTAAATAATGGACGCTTGACTGCTCATGCGAAGTTAAACAACAAAAATACGATTTTTTAGTAAGAATAAAATGCAAACTCGTTTATAAGTGTTGGTAAATGAGGAAACATTTTTTTTTATAAGACCTGAATATTTAACTTAAAACATAAGTGTACATTAGGGTGCCCATCAAAAATCCTTTTTTTGTAAATTTCAAGACCCTACCCCCTAATTTTAATTGTTTTTATGAGAAATATTTTTGCCTATTTTTATAGATTTTTTAAAGGTAATTTAGAGGTCGCGGCCTGTCGATTTAGGTCAGAAAATAGGATTTTGTATATTTATGAGTTTTTAAATGAGTTTTTTGGTTAGATTTTAAAGATCAAATATAATCTGAGAAGAGGATATATGTATAGGCCATTAAAATAGTATATAATAATCTTTTGTCGGACTAGGCTTGTTGGGATTTTTATCGGGTAAATTAAAAAAATACCCATATTTCTCTTACTTTTTTTAATTTTGACCATCGATAATTTCGACATTCTCAAAATGTGGAGTACTATCTAAGTTTAGATATATATTTTAAAATAAACTGATACCTCATTTATTGCAATCGCATACAAATTTTCGAATTTAGGCGACTTTTCTTAAATACGGCCCTAGTGTACATGCAAATACATATACTTATCTGAAGACTTCTTGTTCAAAAATAGTAACTTCGGGTTTCAAAAATTGCCTTATGAAATCAAACCACCTGACCAGTTCACTTACCTGAAAAGAATGAGAAAATAATTATAATTTTAGTTTGTTTGTTAAGCAAGATTCCTCTAATAATTATAACTAGATACTTTCTTTACATAAATTGTATGTGTTTTGTTGTTGTTGTAACAACATAAAAATTCCTCAAAGATTTTTTAGGAAATCAGCTGGCTGGACAGTCTTAAGCCAGATATACATCTGGTTCGTTCCATTTACGAAGACCCGACTGTCATGGGAACGTTTAAACTATATGTAATGAATTTTGTGTAGTTTATATTTAGGCTCAAAGACTACTAAGCCCAAATTCGTATATTTATTCTGGTATTATTCTAAATATAGGACAAAAAAAATTTACGGTTGGCGTCGCTGAAAACATTATGTCTTTAAAAATCGTATTTACAGTGCTATTTCATCCAAATTTTAAGTTAGGCTAATTTTTCAAAAATCGTTCGCCATTATAGAAACAGGTAGTAATCACTTGGCGTTAGGTCGAGCCTATAAGTGGATTGTATAAGGGTCTCCCATTCAAGCTAACGAAGCTTCTCGCGACTCACTATAGATAGGTGTGGTCTGGCATTGTCCGGATGAAACACAATTCCTCTCTTGTTGGCCAAATTTTGTTCGCACATCGGCAAACTTTGGCTTTTTGTCTCAAAATAATAAAAGTCAAAAATTATAAAAATTGTTTGGTATTATTAAAAAGAGAAATTCAGTAGACTTCATTGTATACACATGTCGCTCAGAAGTTCTTTCTATTAACGCTAAAACAACGAAGAACAGGCTCGATGCGGTGTACTGTCCCTTCTCTGTAGACCCTGCAAACCAAAGTTCCCGAAATCTTCAAGAAATCTTTAGGAGTATCTCATTTCTG
>NW_023480447.1:1615-2173 GCF_013731165.1 Rhagoletis pomonella | reverse complement strand
CCTTTACACCCCTTTTACGGCTAAACTATACTTCTAAGGTATAAACAATTATATATCATTAGAAAGGTATTTTGATGCTGATGTGCAGGCAATTTTTAAAATTTCAAATCAGTTTAAAATAGAGCGAAAAAATCAATTCAAAAGTCACACCAATACCAATGCCATACATGTACATGGTTGGGGCGGAAATGCCCCCTAAATGTATGCTTTAATATTGATAGCGAATTAAAGAAACGTGCTAAGCAGCAGTTCAGGAATAAAATGTATGTATGTATGTACATGAATAGATTAGACTCAAACAAGGAAGAAGGTAAAGTTGAGTATGGAGAAGAAGAAAGTGATAAATACAGAAATTAAAATAAAAGTAAAGAAACCTAGATATAAAGACAAAGAGGAAGGAAAATTTAAATACCTAACCTAATAACAATGGTGGGGGTGAATATGTAAATGAAGAAAAGAATGGACATATTTAGATCAGGATAAAGGAAAAGATAAAGATGAAGACCAAGACGACGAAGATGAAGATGAAGATGAAGATGAAGATGAAGATGAAGATGA
>NW_023480447.1:0-1515 GCF_013731165.1 Rhagoletis pomonella | reverse complement strand
AGACGAAGATGAAGATGAAGATGAAACACACCACAACTTAACCCCCACACCGTAATTCACCACACTTCAACTGTCTCACCACACCTTAACTCACCACACCTCAACTCACCACACCTTAACTCCACACACCTAAATTCACCACACCTTAATTCACCACACCTCAACTCACCACACGTTAACCCCCCACACCTAAATCCACCACACCGTAATTCACCACACCTCAACTTTCTCACCACACCTTAACTCACCACACCTCAACTCACCACATCTTAACTCCCCACACCTAAATTCACCACACCTCAACTCACCACAGCTAAATTCACCACATCTAAACTCACCGCACCTCTTAAGCCCACCACACCTGAATTCACAGCGCCGTAACTCCCACACCCAATTCCACCACATCGCAAACCACCACACCCAATTTCCCCACATAACATGATATAACTTTATGTGGCATCAATGACATTGCTTTAATATTGATACTGAATTAAAGAAATCTGCTAAGCAGCATTTAGAAATCAGATTTACGAAGATTAAGATTCATGCAAGGAAGAAGGTAAAGTTGAATATGTAGAAGAAGAAAGGGATAAAGGCAAAGATTAGAATAAAAGTAAAGAAACCTAAATACAAACGAAGGTGGATATGAAGATGAAGATGAAGATGAAGATGAAGATGAAGATGAAGATGAAGATAAGGATAAAGATCATAACCCCTTAACTTTAACTCATCTTAACTTAAAAACTTACTCCACCTAAGCTCACCACACACTAATTCACCACACTTTAACTCCCCACACCTAAATTCACCACACCTCAACTCGCCACACCTTAACCCCCGCACCTAAATCCACCACACCTAAATCCACCACCCTTAATTCACCACACCTCAACTTTCTCACCACACCTTAACTCACCTCAACTCACCACACCAAAATTCACCACACCTCAACTTTCTCACCATAACTTAACTCACCACACCTGAATCCACCACACCTAAATTCACCACACCGTAACTCCTACACCCAATTCCACCACACCGCAGCTCACCACACCCAATTTCACCACATGACATGATATCACATCATTTGGCATAAAATGAACCAAAATAAATAAGATTTAGATAGAGGTGAAAAAAAGGGATAAAAAGGAAATACAACTGAAGAGTGTGCGATGTTATATTGTGGTGTGTTATGCTTCATATGTTATGTTATTTATTCTTATGTTATGGTTATGTTATGTTATGCCAAGTACTAAGCTAAACTCCCCTCCACTTAACACATTCCAACTAATGTTATTTTAGCTCATTCAACTTACATAAACTATCCTTAATTTTATCGGTTGAATTTCAACCGCTGGGCGAACACTAGTTTATTTAAATATAAAACGGATAGGCGTTCGCATTCATCATCGCATTAGCATATTAAAGCAATAATTTTCTTTTCCACTGAAAACCTCTAAACAGTAATATATAATTTTAATTACATATTTGTTCTTTTTTTAATTGCAGGTATGT
>NW_023480446.1:0-2173 GCF_013731165.1 Rhagoletis pomonella | reverse complement strand
TGCTCCAATCGAGTCCAAATGTATGACCGACCCCCACTAACTTTGGAGGCCCGACCCACCGATGCCAGTGGCACACCCCCTGGAACCCCCCTGGGGGTTCACCATACAAACATTTAAAAAAATCGCCGGTTTTGCACTTTACATGAAAAAATCAGCGAAATGCCTATGTTTTTTCTTTTTGGAGTTTATTTTTCTCTTTAGAAATTTATTTAGTCAGAACATATGTAAATGAAAAAATGAATTTAACTTAGTAATAGAAAAGAAATTAAAAAAATTATTAGAAATTAGCGTTTTTACAACCCTTTTAAAACCAAGGCATCACTGTGATGCATTTGCATGTCGTAAACATAGTTGTGTGGGTTTTTTATTCAACCGTTTTAAAAAATGAAGGTATCACTGTGACACAATTGCAAATCGGAAAATTGCTTGTGTGCGTTTTTTAAGACACAGCTGCATGTCGTAAACTTACTTGTGTAGTTTTTTTATAGCACCTACTTAAGAAATGAAGGTTGTTTTTACAACCCTTTTTGTGGGTATTTTAAGGCACCTTCCTAAGAAATGCGCGTTTTTTGCAACCATTTTAACAATTAAGGTATCACTGGAATGCACCGCAACCCTTTTAAACAATGAAGGTATCACTGTGACACAATTGCAGATCGTAAAATTGCTTGTGTTGTTTTTTTTTTAAGCCACCACAAGACACAGCAGGTAGAATTGAAATTACCATTTCATTCTTATTACCTCGTCTCGTAGACCATATATAACGCAACAGTTTTTGTGAATGCATTAAGTCGTTGTGAAGAACTCAAAGTGTGAAGTGCTAATTTCAGATAGAAAAATATTTCAAAAAAAATAATAAGTGAAGTGACCATTCCAAATCAAAAAGTTTACAATGAATCCACCATCCTCTACACCGCAAGATGAAGCTACTACATCAACAACTATCGAAAACCCAATGAGTCATATACCCAAGCATGATGTTACTGTTTTTGGTGTGTACTGATTTAACTGATCTTAATTTACCAACCCATCTGGATATCTTGAGATATTATTTTTACTTAAGCGAACGTGCTAAAACAGAACAAAAAAAGTTTTCCCATAAATCATTCACTATTCAAGTACAAGATAAGTTGATTGGAATTTGGGAAAAACTTGGTATGGAAATAATGCTGAAAAAAGTGTATTTAATAAATTGAATAAATTGCTTGACAAGTATCATGAGCAAATCAAGAGAAGAAACAACACCCAACAATTTACAGAGTATGTAAAATCTCTGGAAACAATTTTTTACATTGGAACATGTAAATGCGATTTGAAGGCAGCTCCATGTGCATGCGGCTGGGATCCCGAACGCCTCAAAGAGTTCATGCACGATCAACATAATCAGAGAAGACTAACAATGGATGCATTTGTGATGGAAACTGAAGAGCAAGGAGCAACGTCTATGTCATCAATGCCAACATACCAAGATCCCGATGATTCAACATACGCACCGCCACCGGTTCAAGAAGATATGGATAGAAGCACAAGTTCACAATACACAGAGAGATACGATTGTTTTAACTTTGCCTTGGTATGTGACAGATTTGGTGTGCCTGACAGAGTAGCATCAGCATTGGGAACCGCTCTTTTGCAAGATTTTAAAATTAAAGATAAGCATGGGAAACCTCTCATCATGGATAAATCGAAAGTTCGCAGAGAAAAAGAGAAATGCAGACAAGAAGTGCTTCGCAAACGGTTAGATGATACCAATTTGTTAGCGTTTTCATTCGATGGCAGCAAAGATGATACTTTAACGATAGATAAAATTGATGAGAAGTATCATACTAGGATGGTAAAAGAACCTCATCTTGTTATTTTGAGAGAACCCAATTCTGAATTGATTGGTTACGTAAGACTGGAACATGAAACCGCTGAATACAAAACAACCAAATTAAATGGTTTTTTCAACGATAAAAATATATCACTGGATGCATTAATTGGAATATGCACTGACGGTGAGCCAACAAACACTGGCCCACACGGAATTATACGACGATTCGAATTGCTGTTAAAAAGACCATTGCATTGGTTCGTTTGCCTTCTACACTTCAACGAACTTCCGTTTCGGCATTTGTTTGAAGCTTTGGATAAATCAACCAGCACTGGACCAAGATCGGCAACCGGAAAACTG
>NW_023480445.1:0-2173 GCF_013731165.1 Rhagoletis pomonella | reverse complement strand
CACGTGTTAACTTGAAAGTTGAGTTTGTCGAAAAGTTATTTATATTGAGAAAATATGTTGCATTATCATTTTTCACTGCTATACTCGTATTATATGTAAAGCCCAAAATACAATAACGCAGTGGCAGTGGCAGTGGCAGTTTTTCGAAATCAGCTGTTTTTTAGAAAGTGTGGTGTCCAATGAAGCGACTCACAAAACAGCAGTGGCAGCTGGCAGCACTATTAAGTTTAGCCCAAATTCTAAATTCACTGCCACTGCCTTCATCGCAGCAAACTTCGCATGCCGAATTTGACATAAATAAAATGCAGCCAACATATGTTCATTTCACTGAAGCCTAAAAGACAATAACAAAAATGTAAACAAACAAAAGGGAATGTCAAAAAAAGCTGTTCACTGACTACGCCGTATTGTATTTGCTGCGGCAGTGACTGCCAATATTAGCAGTAACAGCTGATTTTCAAAACTGTCACTGCCACTGCCACTGCGGTATTGTATTTTGGCCTTAAGTAATGGGGCATATTCATAGTTAAAATAAAGTCGACACTAAAGTTAGTCACAGCTTTTTCACATCACTTTCAGTGGACTAGGCATCTGTGAAAAAAAGATGCAACTAACTTTCTTCTTATTTTGGACTGACAATTTTTAACTTAGAGTCGACTTTATTTCATATAAGAATATGCCCCAATAGTTTTGGAGTCAAATGAAAGTGTATTTCCCCATGCATATGTATGTACATACATATGCACTCCATTAATTGCTAACGTTCCCTCCAGTACTGCTGGAGTCAATCGCTACTTTTGAACCGCTACTGCACCGACTCGTAGGTAAGTAGCTACTCTATTAACCCGTGGTAGTGCACATGGTAGTGCAGAGTCGAACCAGTCGTAAGCAGAATAGCGAAAAACTACGACAGAGGGCGCCCATAAATCACGAAAGTGACTACTTTAGTAACTCCCGGTAGAGCAGAGAGAGCCGATGGTGACTACCGCCTAGGACATTGCCTTGTTAAAGTAATCGATGAAATACACTGCAAGTAGTCGGTCGGTAATTGACGGTGTTTATCACGTAGCTACCGATTCAGCAGTCCTGTAGTCGCTCCCCCGTACTGCAGGGTTTTTACATGCATACATATATATGTATGTACAAGTGTGCATATTAGTGCCAAAATGCTACGCACATACATACAAATGTACATATGTACAACTCACGGCAGCGCTCAAATACAACCAGTGTTGCCAGAACTTTTTGGGCCGACCGGCTAGATTGGCAAAAAAAGCGGCTAAAAACGGCTAAAATATTTTAGTGAAATTTCACATAGACTCTGGCAAAAAACGGCTAAATTTTTTTTGTGAAAATCCACATGCTTTATTTAAATAAATCGCAAGAAACGAAATACTAGTTAACACCATTAATTTATATCGAGTGTATATTCCTCATCATCAAATGAATCACTATTGTATATATCACCTGAATTCATTAATTTTAAGAGATCGTCATCTACAGTAAAATTATGGCAGCATTTTTCTTCACGTTTTAAACCGTATCTTATATATAAAATAGCGTTTAACGTTTTAACGCACATTGGATTTCTTTGCTTAGTTTTTATTATATTCATTGAACTAAATATTCGCTCTACTTCTGCATTACTTATAGGCAACACAAGAAAACTAAAAACTAGGTTGCAAAGGTCAGCAAAAGGGTTTTCTCCTAGGGCATTTCGAAATTGATAAACTTTTTACAGTTGAGTCTAAATTACTCCAGGTATGTAACGTTAACCGTTACCATTGCATCTCTATGGATGTTATTTCGTCGGCATTATATTTGTGTTTTTGTTGCTGTAGTTGAACAATTACTTTTGGTTTAATTACTCTTAATGCATTTCCAACTGAAAAAAGTCAATTTTTT
This sequence comes from Rhagoletis pomonella, assembly GCF_013731165.1. Taxonomy (NCBI): domain Eukaryota; kingdom Metazoa; phylum Arthropoda; class Insecta; order Diptera; family Tephritidae; genus Rhagoletis; species Rhagoletis pomonella. The sequence continues at coordinate 268 of NW_023480445.1, read as the reverse complement.
TAGTGTGGCAATATTTGTAGGGAGGCGTTGGCGTAATTCCTTTATTAAAGTGATAATAAAATAGCGACCATTTTCTCGAATTATTTTCTCGGCTTCGTGGTCAAAAGCGTTTGTGCTTACTTTTGTTTTTAAATACTCTTCAAAACTGTGATAAAACTGAGGAAATGGAGCAAGGTATGGTTCCAACGGGGAGCATATAGGATCAAATGTGTCCACTAGGAAGCATAGATGCGAAAGTAAAACATTGAGTTCATTAAAAATCTTCATT
>NW_023480444.1:0-2174 GCF_013731165.1 Rhagoletis pomonella | reverse complement strand
GATTGTGACCAAGTTTCGCACTCAGTTTACTTTATTGGACATTAAACTTGATCTTGGTGTAAAACCGTATAAAATACAGCTCGTGCAAGAACTGAAGCCGAACGATCTGCCACAACGTCGAATTTTCAGTGAATGGGCCCTAGAAAAGTTGGCAGAAAATCCGCTTTTTTATCGACAAATTTTGTTCAGCGATGAGGCTCATTTCTGGTTGAATGGCTTCGTAAATAAGCAAAATTGCCGCATTTGGAGTGAAGAGCAACCAGAAGCCGTTCAAGAACTGCCCATGCATCCCGAAAAATGCACTGTTTGGTGTGGTTTGTACGCTGGTGGAATCATTGGACCGTATTTTTTCAAAGATGCTGTTGGACGCAACGTTACGGTGAATGGCGATCGCTATCGTTCGATGCTAACAAACTTTTTGTTGCCAAAAATGGAAGAACTGAACTTGGTTGACATGTGGTTTCAACAAGATGGCGCTACATGCCACACAGCTCGCGATTCTATGGCCATTTTGAGGGAAAACTTCGGAGAACAATTCATCTCAAGAAATGGACCGGTAAGTTGGCCACCAAGATCATGCGATTTGACGCCTTTAGACTATTTTTTGTGGGGCTACGTCAAGTCTAAAGTCTACAGAAATAAGCCAGCAACTATTCCAGCTTTGGAAGACAACATTTCCGAAGAAATTCGGGCTATTCCGGCCGAAATGCTCGAAAAAGTTGCCCAAAATTGGACTTTCCGAATGGACCACCTAAGACGCAGCCGCGGTCAACATTTAAATGAAATTATCTTCAAAAAGTAAATGTCATGGACCAATCTAACGTTTCAAATAAAGAACCGATGAGATTTTGCAAATTTTATGCGTTTTTTTTTTAAAAAAAAAGTTATCAAGCTCTTAAAAAATCACCCGTTATCTACAAGAACATCATTAAACAATTCATACTCAAATTTTTTAATTGATACTGGAGCCGATATCTCCATAATTAAAAAACAGCAAATAAATAATAAAGAAAAAATAAATACTGAACAAATCACAGATTTGAAAGGCATTGGTCAGGGAATAACTAGCACTTTAGGCACAATCAAAGCAGATCTAAAAGGCGATGACCTTCTAATTTATCATAAATTTCATGTTGTAGAAGACAACTTTCCTATTCCATGTGATGGAATAATAGGCCTAGATTTCATAAAGAAATACAATTGTATTCTAGATTATGGAAAAACAGAGGATAAACTAATCCTTAGACCATATGATTTCCCTCAAACAATAACAATGAATCTAACAAACTGTCTGTCCGTCAACACAATCACAATTCCAGCTAGATCGGAAGTTATTAGACAAATTAAAATAAATACAAACAACAAAAACATTTTCATACCACACCAACAACTATCCGATGGCATTTATATCGCAAATACCATTACAAATAACGAGCAATCTTTCGTTAGAATTATTAACACAACACATAACAACACAACTATTCAAAATTATAAAATTAATACTGAAAATTTAGATGATTATACACTAATTAAATCAACCACACACAGTAAAAGTTGCACTAGAAACAGAACCAATCACTTCTAATAATTTGTATAAACAAAAATTATATATGAAGGATGACACCCCCGTTTACATTAAAAATTATAGATTACCCCAAACACAAAAAGGAGAAATAACTAAACAAATAAATAAGCTAATCAAAGATGATATCATAGAACCTTCAATTTCGGAATATAATAGTCCAGTCTTATTAGTTCCTAAAAAATCACTTCCGGGAAACACAGAAAAAAGATGGAGATTGGTTGTTGACTACAGACAAGTAAATAAAAAATTAGCAGCAGATAAATTTCCCCTTCCAAGAATTGATGACATTCTAGATCAACTTGGAAGAGCAAAATATTTTTCATGCCTAGACCTTATGTCAGGTTTTCATCAAATAGAATTACACCCAGACTCTAGGGACATTACTTCATTCACTGCTGAAAATGGCACATATAGATTCAAAAGATTACCATATGGATTGAAAGTAGCCCCAAATTCATTCCAACGAATGATGACATTAGCATTCGCTGGCCTTAAACCATCCCAAGCATTTCTCTACATGGATGATTTAGTTGTATTAGGTTGTTCAGAAAACCACATGCTAAAAAATTTAAGAGACGTGTTCTCTACT
>NW_023480443.1:0-2174 GCF_013731165.1 Rhagoletis pomonella | reverse complement strand
CAATTAAATAACCACAGACTTGTGGTAAAAAAATTCAATTGCAAACCGACATTTTTACATTCGTAAACTATTTCATTATTTTTATTGTTTCTTGATTGTACAAAGTAATGCCGTCAAAATAGTTCTGCTGTCAATTTTATCACTTTTTTGCTGTCAAATTGCGATTGATATATCTGTTAATGCATTAAATGTAGGATTTTGCTTAAGCTTGATCATTGAATGCTATATTAATTGAAATTAGTGTGAAATGAAAGGCAGTCAGAATCACAAAATGTCTGTTAATGTCTTTTTGTTTTTGGCTAAAGCGAATTCTTATGCGATTATCTGCAGGTGAATAAGAGTTTTTTTTGGCTTTTTCGTACTGCACATACATGCATACATATGTAGTATGTACAACCAATGCATACATACATGGTTTCTTACTGTGCGTTGAACCTTCAAATTGGCTTTTGAACCCAAACAATGTTTTACATTTGAATTCCATTAGCCGGCATATCCGCTTAGAAAAAAAGGTAAAACAACTTATTAATAGTTGAGCAAAAGAAGAAAAGTCAGTTTAACAATGGACGTCTATAACTTCACAGACACACGTGCTTATTTGGTAGGTAGAATAGAACTCGTCATACTTACATACATAAATTCAAACAAGTTTAGTTAGTTGTTTTGACTATTCATTAAAGCCATTTGCTAAAGGGTTGCCAAACATTTTTACAGGAAAGATATTCTCTGTGTAATTAACAAATTTTAAAATTTAAAAAAGTATTAAACAAACTTACATTGGCTCTATGAAAACATGTTTTAGCCCATTCTGGTTGGGCGGGCCTTTGTCGGATCGAACTCACTAGAGAAACCTACACTTACTAAGCGACTAGATCGCCTGCAGCGCATTTCCCTACGCGGTATTAGTGGGGCATTAATAATCACTCCTACATTGGCGTCTGCAGATTTTGCAGGCAGAATCGCCATTAGGCCCAGGAAAACCGGGTGGGTAACTTGGTCGAAAATTCTTTCGAGTTTTGAATTGTTTTTATTTCATCCCTGACCATGCAGACTACTGCGCCCCCGAAAGGGTTCCCAGTGACTCCTTCTCTACCTACATTTCCTCAAGGGTGGACTAGTTGAAGCGTGGTGACTGAAGGAAGGGTGCAGTGAACTTCTTCACGGATGGACCAACACCTTGAGACAGGGTTGGTGGAGGTGAATTTAGCCGGGAGCTCTCCTTCAAAACTATGTTCTATGTTATGACATTGCAGGAAACTAACTTCGCGCCTCTATCATCCTCGGCAACATTCTTTTGGCCTATAGTGGATCGAAGGTGGCCAAAGGAGCTTCTTAGCCGTTGAGTGATTGGTACTCACGCGGTAAGGTGAGGAACCTTACCTTTTTCTATTGGAATGCACAGCATTCGCGAGGCTAAGATGGTAACAGTTTGGCTCGCAATCTCAGGCATTGAAATTAGCCGCATGCGTAATTTCGTTATCGACACTCAAAAGTCTGCTAAGATTTTATTCGTTATTCATGCAGATTTAAAGCAAATTAAAAGGGGCATGAAAACAGTACAATGGACGACATGTGGTATGAGTGCTGCACGCGTTGTTTTGTGCGCGGTTACGACAACAAACAATCGTAATCGGCTGGCGTTTCGCCGACGAAAAAATGGTCTCCGGTCAGCTTTTGTGGTACCATAACGTACAGTCTCCTAATGCTCCAAGTGACTCCCTTGTATGGAACAACCACTATAACCTAACCTAACACTTAAGATCTGGATATTCCTGAAGTGTCTTGTGAGGCACGATCTCTAAGAAATATGGTATGGTCCGGCTGAATTTGCAGAGAAAAAATTCAACAAAAATACAGCATTCCTTACTTTAAAATGCCACTGTTAATATAAATGTTTATAGTTTTTCTTCTTCATTTGCTTTGCTAATTGACCTTGACTGCCAAAAACAAATTGGCTTTCAGTAATGAAAAAAGTTACAGGCATGACAGATTACTTAGATAGAAAAAATAAAAAAGTATAATGAATTGAATTCCGCGCTTTGATCATGTCAGATATTCAGATGTTTGAAACCACCAGTTGGCGTTTGTTTTGGCTAGGAAGCGTTTAGCATACCAAATATTTTATGGAGAAATCTAAATAAAAATTTTGATTAAGGGGATTGGCTATATGTATT
>NW_023480442.1:0-2174 GCF_013731165.1 Rhagoletis pomonella | reverse complement strand
GTTACCGAAAGCTATTTATATACAAAATTTCATGAAAATCGGACCAGCCGTTCGCGAGATTACCTGTTACAAAAAAGGGACTTCTCTTTATATAATTAGTATAGATTAGTATAGATTAAGCATATGTATATCCATACATATATGTATGTGCATACGTACCGCACGCGCTCAGTTGGATACATTCGTATGCAAGCAAGCGAAAAATATGTACATATGTATGTAGGCAATACTGTGTGCGCGGGTGCATACGTACATAAATATATATATGTAAATTCTCATGCATTTAAGAAAACTGGTTTTATATTTTTGGTGATGAATTTGCAGTTACCCAATGTAATTATGACATACATGAATAGTTTAAGGTGAACTTTCTTTGAGTTAGTCGAAGACCGAAATTTGCCAAATACAGTTGCTTAGCTTATGCATAAATCATTTGTTTTATTTTAATAGCTGCTAAAAAGGCTTAGTAGCTCAACATTTGGTGACCCCGACGTGATCGTATCACGCGATTTTTCGGTATTATAAATCCGTTATCACGCATAGAAATTTCGGGAATTTCCTCCACACGGACAGAACTTGCGGACTATTTGCAAAGCAGTTTTTTTTCGTCGTACAGTTTCGTTGCCGGCCGCTTACTGAGATAATTTTGCCACACTAGTGTAAACGTCAGCAGCTTCGTCATGCCAGGGGAAGATGCAGATCGAGTAGTCTTTCTAAAGCTGAAAACAAAGGCTATATTCAGCAGACTGGAGAGCTTGATTAGCGAGTTGGACTCAGACAAGCTACACAATATGGATGAGTACAATCTTTCAGCAATGCAAGAATCCTTAGGCGAATTGAAATCCAGTTTTTCTGCAGCACACACAAGCCTAGAGAAATTGAGCTTCGACTCCATTGCCAGCGACCTGCTGCTCTAATCAACCTCAAAGCTACACTGCAACGGGAGATTGGTAAACGTAGTGCCTCGCAACATTGCTCCACGCTCAAAATGAACTCCAGTGAGGCGCAATCAATCATTGTGAACGCTAATAGCTCACGCTTGCCATTGCTTACGCTGCCTAAATTTAGTGGCGCCTACACCGAGTGGACAAATTTCTATTCAATGTTCACGTCAATAATCGACAAGAACAGCGGCCTCACCAACATAGACAAATTGCAGCATCTTCGTTCCTGTCTAGGGTTCGAAATTTCAGACTTTGGTATCGATACTGAGTACTCATTCTGGCATCGAGCTCATGGTATCGATACTCTAAAAGTATCAGGGAAAAAGTATCGATACTACTCAGTATCATTAAAATAGGTTTTTTTTTGGGATACTAAAATTATTTTATTCTTCAATCTTATTTGTTATTTCCTGAAATTAAAACAATAGAAATTTAAAATATTTTATTTTTTATTTCATTGCAGAACTTACTTTCAGGTTAGAAGTAATTTTAACGTCAAATGTACATACATATATATATATATATATACTTTCACGAATTTCAAGTTTTATTAAGAAATTTTTGTAAAGCTTTAGTATGCATTTTTGTAGCCTATTCAATTTTAGTATAATAATGTGCAAGTTTGGATTAAAAGTCAACGGTAGTAGGCTACACGTAAATTTGAATAGGTTACAGAACTGCATTCCCAAAAAGTTTCTAAAAAATCTGCATTTTCGTGAACTTTGCGTAAAGTTTTATGGCCTTATTCATAAAAAATAAAAAAGGTTTATAAACTGAAAAATGTATGAAAATGTCATTTTATTAAGCTCTTTAAACCTACTTTATTTTTTATGAATAAGGCCACTAAACCTTCACTTATTTGGTTTATGTTATGCAACAGAATACACGCAATTGCAGTTTATTTTAAGTGATAGACAAAAGAGTAATCCATATAAGCAAAGAAAGCAATGGAAGAAAAAATTTAAAAAGTGTGCGTTTTAAAAAGTATTCGATACTACGAGTACTTTGCAAAGTATCGAGTAAAATCACCAAATAAGGTATCGAGTATTAAAGTACTAATTTTTATACCCTCAGTATCGATACTTACTCAATATCGATAGTATCGTTCGAACCCTATTCCTGTCTGATCGGCGCTGCCCTCGACACCGTGCGCTCGATGGAAATAAACGACGCTAATTGTAATACTGCATTAGATCTTTTAGAAAAGCGCTTCGATAACAAACGTCTTAT
>NW_023480441.1:0-2174 GCF_013731165.1 Rhagoletis pomonella | reverse complement strand
AAAAAAATGATTTTAGTTAAATGTTTTATTGGAGAATTCATATGCATACTTTCCTCCATGATAAAAATATTCTACATTCCTTTCTCCTTTCTTTTTCGTATGGAGAGGCACAAATTTGAAGGACTTCTTCTTTCGCTACTGATCGAAAGCCTTCCAGAAGGTCTTTTATAAGGCGTATGTTGGAGAAGTTCTTTTTAAAGTTGCTTCTTTAATTTATAAAAATCATACATCTTTCAAGTATTTGCTTAAAATGTTTATTGAAATTCATTTGTGATGCTAAATAATATAAATTTATGCATTCGGGTAAATTGTAAATGGATAAGCCCTTCTAGAAGGCATGCAAGGAAGCACTTTTTTCAGCCTTTCTTGGGTAGGCGTCTTAGAATGGGGTTACTTAAGAAGGCCTACCTAAATTACCTTCTAGGAAGTTTAAGGTTTTATCACGTTTTCTTTTCTTGCGCAATTTTTGACACTTTGACCCCGTTTTTTCTGAAAATCTGGACCTGGTGGAAACTTTATACTTACGGATTCGTAATCAGCACAAAAAAGTCTATCAATAACAGCTTTATCATTTGCCGCACCAAAATGAGTGTTGTCCTGTGTAAGCTTTCAACACAACACAATGAGCACTGTTATTATTTTATCGCGCTGTTCAATCATGAATTACAACAGAACTTGGACGAATCTGGTTGCTTTCTTTTTGAGTTCCTGAAGTACGTTGTTTCTGCTATTATCTTAAAGTGCAGATTAGCCCGATTTCCCGCGATCAAAACTTTTTCAACAACCAAATAAAATATTCTTATAAAACAGCTTTTATAATTAATTTTAAGATGTATGTACATATTTACTTGTGTCAAACAAACGCAAAAAATATATATAAGTGCTTTAACCACTATTTTAAAATCAAATTTCTGAAGCACTTTTTTAGAGTCAATGAGAAAAGCAGTGAAGAAAATACGAAAAATAAGTGTGCCCTATATGTACTTTTCATCCACTACGCAATTGACAAATTACCATGTTTTGCAGCAGTCGAAAAACTTTGATTTTTGGAATATGGGCCAGCTTTTTTGTCATTTCTCGTACTGTGGAGCGTTTCGCAAACGCGTATTAGGTGCGCTCCGCAATTGGCTACCTGGGGTTATGTGGGTGCGCTCACTAGCGTTAGTAGAACAAACAAAATATTGAGTAAAAGATTCGTTTTTTGTATCCTAGTGGAAGAAAATAAGCTTTTTTCGAACACATTTACTCTGAGTTGACGCTACAGCAGTACGAGGTTAACGCAGAACCGGGACGATATGCATAATTACATACATGTATGTACATTAGGGTGGCCCTTAAAAATGAAATTTTAAGTCTCACCCCCTCAGTCGCTAATACAACGGTCAAAGATATCACATATAAATTTTAGTCCCGATTGGAAACGGTTAAGGCGTGTCGCACAGGGGTCAAAGTTCAGATTCCTCTATGGAGACTCAAAAAATGTAAATAAATTTTTTTTTTCATTCAATACCCAAAATCGATACTACTGTAGGCCCAGATATCACGTATAATTTTGGTCCCGATTGGAGTCGGTTAAGGCGTGTTGCACAGGGGTCAAATTTCAGATTCCCCTATGGAGACTCAAAAAATTTAAATTAATTTTTATTTTTTTTTACCCTTACCCTACTCAAATCGGGACCAAAATTTATATGTGACATCTTCGACGTTAGTAGTATCGATTTTGGGTATTAGATGAAAAAAATATTAATTTTAATTTTTTGAGTCTCCATAGAGGAATCTGAACTTTGACCCCTGTGCGACACACCTAAACCGTCTCCGATCGGGACCGCAATTTTTGTGTGATATCTTTGACTATATTAGCATCGATATGGGGGTGGACGTTTAGGAAATCTGATGTAATAATGTACTTAATACATTTAAGGACCACCCTAATGTACATATTCTATTTTTCAAAATGCCAAAAATGTATGCCAAGTTTTTAGATGATGTTAAGTTGCCCAGAAAACATACATACGTGTGCCCAGTTTTTGTATTACCTAACAGCTACATACATATATATTATGAGTTTATAAATTCCCAAAAACTTATATGTCCAGCTTTTAAATGACTGATACTGTTAGCTTGAAGAATGGTGCTGCTTGCATGTACAACTGTTGAATTTTTAATTGATTTAA
>NW_023480440.1:0-2174 GCF_013731165.1 Rhagoletis pomonella | reverse complement strand
ATTCCCAACGTTCGGAATAAGTTTTTCTGTTTATTTATTCGCTAGAAGGTTCCGGATAATAACGGGTGATTTTTTTGAGGTTAGGATTTTCATGCATTAGTATTTGACAGATCACGTGGGATTTCAGACATGGTGTCAAAGAGAAAGATGCTCAGTATGCTTTGAAATTTCATCATGAATAGACTTACTAACGAGCAACGCTTGCAAATCATTGAATTTTATTACCAAAATCAGTGTTCGGTTCGAAATGTGTGAAATGTGAAATTTTGTTCAGCGATGAGGCTCATTTCTGGTTGAATGGCTTCGTAAATAAGCAAAATTGCCGCATTTGGAGTGAAGAGCAACCAGAAGCCGTTCAAGAACTGCCCATGCATCCCGAAAAATGCACTGTTTGGTGTGGTTTGTACGCTGGTGGAATCATTGGACCGTATTTTTTCAAAGATGCTGTTGGACGCAACGTTACGGTGAATGGCGATCGCTATCGTTCGATGCTAACAAACTTTTTGTTGCCAAAAATGGAAGAACTGAACTTGGTTGACATGTGGTTTCAACAAGATGGCGCTACATGCCACACAGCTCGCGATTCTATGGCCATTTTGAGGGAAAACTTCGGAGAACAATTCATCTCAAGAAATGGACCGGTAAGTTGGCCACCAAGATCATGCGATTTGACGCCTTTAGACTATTTTTTTGTGGGGCTACGTCAAGTCTAAAGTCTACAGAAATAAGCCAGCAACTATTCCAGCTTTGGAAGACAACATTTCCGAAGAAATTCGGGCTATTCCGGCCGAAATGCTCGAAAAAGTTGCCCAAAATTGGACTTTCCGAATGGACCACCTAAGACGCAGCCGCGGTCAACATTTAAATGAAATTATCTTCAAAAAGTAAATGTCATGGACCAATCTAACGTTTCAAATAAAGAACCGATGAGATTTTGCAAATTTTATGCGTTTTTTTTTTTAAAAAAGTTATCAAGCTCTTAAAAAATCACCCGTTATCATACTCATACTCAAATGTAAACAATTGTATGAAAATAATGGTGTTAGAGAAACAAAGTAAGTTGCAAATTGGGGAAATTGAAAAAGTAACAAGTAAGAAAGTCTAAGATCGGGCGGAGCCGAACATTAAATACCCGGCGCAAGTATTAAATATATGATTTTCACCTTTCCGAAAGCTACCGCTACATGGTAAGCCGGGGTGTAACAATTTTGAGTAAATTAGCGTCCTTAAATTTCGAAATATTGAAGTTTCAAGCATTTCTGAAATGTACCGTTACATGAAAAGCGGTCGTAATTTTATTCCGATTTCAATAATTTTCAACGCTTTGCTTCTATGTGGCAAGCACAATAACCGTACCAGGTTTGGTACAAATTGGTAGAATGGTTACCGAGATACATATATGTAATCATAGGTGGGCGGTATATGGTATTTCGTATCTGATACCAAGGCCAATAACTGTGCCAAATTTGGAAGAAATTGGTGCAGCGGTTACCATGATATACATGTAACCATAAGTGGGCGTGGCTACGCCCTTTTTTCAAAAATTTATAATATTCTTATTTTTCGCCTAAAACTTATTGTAAGTATCAATTTTGAGTTAATTATCGTCAGTAGTTACTAAAATATCGCAGTTTTCGTATTTCTGAAAATTGCCGTTATATGGGAAATGGGCGTAGGTACAGTCCGATTTCGCCCATTTTCAATACCAACCTACCTTGGATAAATGGAAACCTACATACCAAATTTCGTTGAGATATCTCAATTTTTTGCTCGAGTTATCGTGTACACGGACGGACGGACAGACGCACGGACAGACAGACATGGCTTAATCGACTTCTCTATTCATTCTGAGCATTTATGTATACATTTGTCTATATCTATCTCGATTCGTTTTCGCTGTTACAAACAACCGTTATGTGAACAAAATTAATATACCCTTGTGCACAAGTGCGCTCGGGTATAAAAATATAGGCGTAGTCCGTCTTGTGCTCTTATTTAAACGGTATATATCTTATATTTGTGCAAACCTATATTACAGGTGCCACAAATTAAATTAAATTTTTTTTTTAATATCTATATTTTTTATATCTATAAGGCTTTTAATTTTTCGAAGATCTGACCTTTGACCCCCTATAGCTTCTGTAATATAAGTTTGCACACAAAAAAAATTATAA
>NW_023480439.1:0-2174 GCF_013731165.1 Rhagoletis pomonella | reverse complement strand
TATATTAGTGTGGCATATTTAAATAAAAGATTTATGAAAAATATTTTAAATAAAAAACATTGTGAATATAACCAAAACTACGCTCGAATGATCTTTTTTAAATATTCACAATGTTTTTTAAGTTAATTTACTTTTTTTTGCTTTTATATAAAAATAGTGTCCAAGCTTTAACCAAAACCATATAAACCGAAGGGTGAAACGTGAAAATTCAACAAATATTCATAAAAACTTCGAGCTTTTTTATCTGAATTTTTAAAACATATCTGGGTAAGCAGTTTTATAGCTCATACAATTTTAGTCTAATGAAGTGCAAGTTTCAAGCGTCTAAAAAATTTGCGTTGATTTTTAATATTTTTTTACCGCTTTTGCGGTTATTTTTATATTACAAGTATAATTTATAAAAACTGCCGTTGATGTTTTGAAATTTTATTGCGAACGGTCTTGCGCATTTTATTTCGTAACAAATTCATATTTATATGGAAAAAAGTACAAAAATCCGTAAGGAAAAAAATGGGTTTCCAACCCAAACTTTACAAGGGATGACGGAAATTCGTTCCAAAATAAATAATCTTACCACCCGGTCGGAAAAATCAACCAACACCAAAAAAACATTATTAAAAATCGATTTTGGACTTCGTTAGACTAAAATTGTATGGGCTATAAAACTGCGTACCCAAAAATGTTCTAAAGATTCAGATTAAAAAACTGGAAATTTAGCAGGAAATTTTTTGAATTTTCCTAAATTTTGTGTAAAATCTGAAACTTTGGATAATATTTTTATAGAAAAATGACCAAAAACTTTAACTTGAGAAACAATGTGAATATTAAAAAACAATACAATTAATATAATTAACAATATACAACATTAAATATAAATAAAGATATAAAACATTAGAAAATCCTAAATATCTTTTTAAACAACACAAGTACGATTTTTAATATATGTACATACATATACATATATAATTTTAATGTGAAAATATATTGAAAATCGTGATTCTAATTTCTAAATGAGAGTAGGTTGTTAAATTTCATTTAAAATAAATGTTTGTTATATGTTTAGCATCCATATGGTTAAATTTATATATTGTTAAAATATGTATGTAAACTAATTACACACGCCAACAAAAATGAAAAAAAATGTTGGTGCGACAAATGTTAAAGCTATCAGCTATATCAAAAGATAGACTTTTTTGTGCTGATTACGAATCCGTAAGTACAAAGGATCCAACACGTACAGGTTTTGAGAAAATCGAGGTCAAAGTGTCGAACAATCGGGCTTTTGCAATATTTGAGAAGCTCTAGCAAAGAGTAAAAAGGTGATAGAACCTTCCACTTAGGCTTAGATTAAAGCAAGAACCCTCGACTACTATACTCAAATACTATCCTTGAAAATACCATTCCTGCACATTGAATTTATGGTCACTTATAGTCATTTATTGAGCAGTAAAATTTTACTTTTGGCGAAGTTTGAGTCCCTGCCGCGATTAAACAAAAGATGATAGAACCTTCCACTTAAGCTTAAATTAAGGCTTGAACTTTCGACTAAAATCCCTAAAAATACCATCTCTTCGTCTTGACCCTAAGATCACTTATAGTCGTTTATTGAACAGCAAAAACTGATTTTGGCAGATTTTTTTTTTTTCAATAGCACAATTTGCCAGTGTTTAAGCGACTTACGCACTTAAAATACACCTCTGCTAAAGAGAACGCAGCCACCCTCTTTTTCGAACTTACGGCAGTTCGATGTGGCCATGCGACTGCTATAAACAGGGGCACCTTATTGGTTCTCCGCCTTCTTCTGTTCTTCTCCTTTTTCGACCATACGGATTGGACCATCATCGAGAAAGTATCATTTTAACCAACTACATCAACCGAAGGAATTTATCAACTTCATCAACGTGGAGTATTTACCACATACATCATTTACTTTGCTAAGTATCAATTTGAATTATCATCTACATTTCAATTACTATTTGGAATATCTTTGTGTTATATTTATATTGAATTCTCATTCTTGTACTATTGAACTGCAATATTGTCTCATTAAATTGCATATGAATTACATACATGTGCATTTGCATTATTATACAACTACTTGAGTGCTTCACATCGCTTACCCTTACACGTGTAGATCCGTACCTACACGTACCTCTAACAGATTTGAGAAGCAG